>NW_021620771.1:1856991-1857626 GCF_004785775.1 Grammomys surdaster | reverse complement strand
GTAAGCAGGGATGCCCCTGACATCTCCTCCCTTCTCTAAGTATAGAAGGGCTGTGGTGAATCTAATCTTGAGAAGGCGGGGATAGAGGCCTGACCTCCAGTAATTGAAGGGGACCTTGTAATGGCTCCAGTCCCCCTGTTGTTGTCCAGTGAGGCATGAGGGCCACACCCGTCCCGATGACTTTTTCCTGGAGAGGGGATACTTTGACATCAACCTCTATGCAGTCAGGCTTGTCCCTCAGGGAACCCAGATAGATATTTTTAACTTTTATTGATATTCCCTTGCAGTGCTTAGCCTCGCAGCCTAAGCAAGAATTCAGATAGCCTGTCAGAGGGGGTTCTTGGTGGTCCCTCTCTGCTTGGTCTAGGGGCAGAAGTCTCCTCTTTTAGGTTGGGTGGAGATGGGTTTTGGGGACACCCTGGATAAAGTAACAACCTCATCTTGCGTCTCATGGTCCTCCATAGCTAACTTATGATAATGTATCTGAATAGGTTTTGCTACCAAATTATTTATCTGTTGTTTCACAGAGTTAGTCAGCCTATTTGAGGCCCAGGGACCAGAAGAAATAAGCAAAAATAACCCAATTAATGGTCCCATCTTGGGACCATTAATTGGGTTATTTTTGCTTATTTCTT
>NW_021620771.1:1848365-1856891 GCF_004785775.1 Grammomys surdaster | reverse complement strand
CATGGTCCTCCATAGCTAACTTATGATAATGTATCTGAATAGGTTTTGCTACCAAATTATTTATCTGTTGTTTCACAGAGTTAGTCAGCCTATTTGAGGCCCAGGGACCAGAAGAAATAAGCAAAAATAACCCAATTAATGGTCCCAAGATGGGAGGAAGTAGGATTGACAACCATGGAGAAGCTGAAAACCAATTCTTGTACCAGCACTCATCTTTCTCTTTCTCTCTCTGACTTTTCTCAGGGCCTTCTCTGACCTTTTTCATGCTCTCGTTAACCCTCCCTGTCTTGTCTATGTAAAGGCAACCTTCTTCTTTAAGGGCTGTACACAGTCAAGAGCTGTACACAGCCTTTTCTATTGTAATAGAGTAAATCAAGTCCAATAAGGATCTTTGCGATTTTTGGAGGTCTCTTCAGACAGCGAAACAAGAGATTTCTTCAGATTAGTGATGTCTATCTCTAGCTGTTTGATGTTCTTGTCAATGTCCCATCGAAGGTCTGAGTAGTATAAATTCGGAGGCCAGCATCTGGATTAGAACTTCTAACAGCAGACATCACAGGTGATTCATTTTTACCTGGAAATGAAAAAGAAGGGAATTCTCAGGGAGATTTCTCTTCCCTGGATACAAATTGGTATTCATGTTATTTATGGTTGGGCCTGGCTTTGTGGGAGTGTCTATTTATTTCATTAATCTTTTTGGCAGCCATTTAGCTGTGCCTTCTGTGGGATCAAACAAGCATATCAATCCTTGGCCTCATAAGGGAACTGGATCTGGGCCATTCCCTTTAAGGGTAAGAGGGTCCTTCCTCATATCTGTGGCATAGTTTTTATTGGTCTCGGTGATGCCAAAGGCAGTCAGCAGCAGATTTGCCATGAGCTTTCAGTTTTAGAGAGTTAAAAGTGAACAAGGCATGATGGAGAGTATTTCAGGGGGACTCCTTCTTGGGGGGGGGTACTGTTCCCCCTCTTTTGTTTTTAAAGCCAATTTTTCAGAGTTCTTGTAAAATCAGGGCAGAAGCATCAACAGTCGCTCCTTTCACACTCAGAGAGTCATGAAGACACTATTTAAAGAAATATAAATCTATATTAAGAATCTCTTTTATCAAAGGACTGCTATAGCACAGCCGACAACTAATCAGACTATATAATATATCGACTAATAATAGCTTCTTCTACTTTTTGTGAGATTACTTCTCTTTTGTCAATTGATTGTTGAGGGAAATTAGGATTTACAACTCTCTTGAGAATATTAAACAGAGACTTAAATTCTTTTGTGGAGAGCTTAAAATAAGATCTTAGCCAATTAGCATCTCCTAGAAACTTTTGAAAATAATTTGAAATAAGTAAACTCTCTCTTTTTTTTTCCAGACCCTTTATCTGAGATGCTGTCTGAGTTAAAGCTCCTGGGAGGCTCTCTTCCTCTGGGTTTTGTGAGGTTGGGTACAGAGCTGCCGCCTGAGATCTGCTCTATGCTTGGGCCCAGACCCTGTAAGGTTCTTCATCATGACTTATTGTCTTGACCATCTGAATCTCAGTTTAGTTGGTAATGGTCTCCTCGTTTCTCCTGGGTTATGGCTTTGTTGTTTAAAGCCCTTTCTGTCTTACTGCATGTTGAACCTAAGGGATGATTTGTGGGGTTTTTTCTCCTTATTTCCTCCCTAAACTCAGAAGCAAGACCAAATCAGGAAGGACAGCAAGTTTTTTGCAGAAGCCCAACAGTAAGCATGTTCTACTCTGTGGTCCCTGGGGGTTCCAAAAGCAGCCAGAGACAATGTATTAGCATAGACTGTGACTGTACCAGTAAAACTGGGAAACTGGGTAACTGACTGGGCTTGTCCTATTGGCACCAACCCAAAGTCAAATTTAAGTTAACTGCTATTTCAAGCTTAGTTCCGCTAGCCACTGGGCACTTTGCAAGTGAGCAATAACCACAACAGCAAACACGGGATGCTTCCATCCAAGGTTCAACTGAGGAATGCTGCTTTGAGCCTTGGACATCTTCTAGGCTCTTTCTGAAGTTCCTCTTTCCAAATTCCAGCTTTATGTGGTGCTTTCTGACCAGGTCCTAAGATCTTTCTACAGCCTACTGTGAAGTCCATAAAAAGCCACAGTGCAGGTCCTGCACTTGACGAGGGACGCCGAGCACCAGCCACAACCTATTCCAATTCAAGCCATGGATGCATCCTGCTTGCCTCTCCAGATGTGACCACACTCACAGTGTAGCCTCTGAAGACATTCTCTGCTTCTATGTGTCACTGGCAATGCATTTAAAATATCCTGAATGTACTTTATACAGCATTTTACATTTACTCATTTTTGAGTAGGTGTTGAGACAGAATCTATGTTGTAGAATGCACTATGTATAGCTGGCCCTGAACTTGCGAGTCATCCTCCAAGTACTGGGATGATAGGCGTGCACCACCATACACGGAAGATTCCACATATCTAGGTATTGTATCTTGGTGTAATTTGTTCAGATATTCAGTCCACCTTACTGCCAAAGATGGAGATGCCAGCATTGGAATTTCCCACAAATCACCTCTGTCTGTCTTCTTTCCCCCCCCCCCACTTCCTATTTCTACTTCCTTTTAACCTTTCCCTTTTTTATTCCCTCCCTTTGCTTAGAAGAATGAGAAAGTATCAGCCCCAAATAACTAGCTGAGAGCTCTCATTCTTAGGAGAACAGAAGAAAACAAATATGAAAAGTGGGTCTGGTCTATCTGCAACAATTCAATGACATGTATGAAACACACCCTTGATTTGTATTTGAAATAGAATCTTAAATGACGAGAGAGTCTACTTTTGACATGCTGGTCCTTACAGGAATTCACTGGTCTCTCCTAGGAAAGAATTATTGGTGTCTAGCTGGCAACGATGTAAAAGAATGTTGTATTTCCTGATGGTTATATCCTGCAGAAGGAAATTAAAGAAAAGCTAAATGACGTTGATTTTTGGATTTAAAAACTGTGCACCTTTTCTCAGTGGGGCCAAGGTTGGGCTGTGGCTGAGCTCCCGGGTTCTGGAAAGGGATGGTCAGTAGTCAAACATCTAGCAGTTAAGAGGCCCCAGGCATCCCAGCTGGGGAAAGTCTTGGGCACCCTGGTAGGGGAGGGTCTGTGCTCTGTCTCTTGCTCTCCTCCCTCTTGCTGGTGCTCTCTCTGACTTGGAAGCATTTATTATGTGAAGACATGTGAGAAAGTCAGGATTTTACTAAAGTCCTTGGGTTTTAAGGTTTATTGTAGTGTGTATTAGTCAGAACTCTTTATAACTCCTTTCAAGTGAGGAATTACTCAAGCAGGTTTAGCCTGGGATGAGAGGTGAGCCAGATGAGTGATTCTCTTTTACAGCTGTTATCATTTACTGAGCATCTGCTCACTCTATCAGCTTCTGAACTATATATTCTGAGATATATATAATGATTCTGGCTGTTTGTTTTTGGGGGTGGTTTTTTTGGCAAACAAAGAAAAAAGAAAAGGATAAAGGAAAACAAAAGACCAAGTGTGAGTCATAATTAGCACATTTTATCAAATCAACATAATTCTTTTGTGGCAAGAATATTTCTGGTGAGATTGTAAAGCTGTATTGTTGTAAATTTTTTGATTACCCAATTTTACTATTTTGGAGTTGTGGTTTACAAGAAAACACACTCAAACACCTCCATCTGTGGCCTGAGCCCACCTCCCCTATTCCCCTGTACCCCTGTACTGGTCACAACAGTAAAACAGATGCACAAAACCTACAACCCTCAAGCCTGCTTTTCAGGCTCACTGTGGGGCCCCAGAGCCACTAGATTTTTACTTAAATTGAACACATCAAAGCCAAAGAGAACCAAGGAGACACATTTGATGGGACCAAGCCAGTCTCTTAGTAACAAGGCCATGGTGACATAAATACACTTGACAACAGTGTCAATGACAAGTGCACCTTCTTGTAACTCAGCATAGGATCAACCCTGGTGACACACTGTCATACAGCTGAGGGTGGGAAGTCTAGACTCTTGGGCTTGAGTCCCAACTCCCAACCATGTCACTTTGGACAAGATCTTACTCTGTACCTGATTGCTCATCCAAGAAACAAATGAGTCACCTGGAAGGACAGTAGTAAATGACAGTAAGCAACATAGACCCTAGGAAAGAGTCCAGTATGAAATGCCAATCCAGTTCCAGGTGGGAAGGCAGTGTGCTGGGACTGCACACCATGAGCTGTGGACATCTCTCACACATCTCTAACAGAAGGGTTAAAACAAATTTATGGATTTCTCAGCAGTGTGCATCTGCTCTTCCACTGGCTGGAGCCAGCCTTTCCCTGGTTGAAGAGAACAACATAACAGGAGTCTCCATACCTCCTGTGTCTCAGTTCTAACAACATTGTGAAGCCAGTGCCAGAGAGTCAAGGAGGATAAAGAAGCCAGAGGTTGAACTGATGCCATTTCTCTCTCCTTGGCTCTCAAATTGTCCTTGTTTTGATTTGTCCACGGAAAGCTTGCTATGTCTTTTTCTCCTTTCCTCCTTGCAAAGTCAGTGAGCTCCTCGAGCAGCTACACACTGCCCACAGCTATTAAGAAGCAGCTGGGGAATTCCTTCTACGTTATCTAGAAAGTTCATCTGCAAATAGCACTGGAAAGAAGCTTATGGGTAAAGGAAACACGGGAGTGGCAGGAGGTGGCAAGCCCACTGAGAAGCACTGCTGCCTGCTGGCTCTGATTATGGAGACCCTGGGAAGGGAGAGCCCAACCTTCTCTGGCAGGCTGGCAAGGGCTCTCTGTGATTATAGTAAGCTCCACCTAAGGGGAAGAAGAGAGGTCTTGAGAGTCATCCAAACCAGCATGTGGGAAAGACTGCTAAACACCAGCCAAGCCCTTCCTTCTACCTGTTCAGGAACAGCTCTGCTTCCTCTATTGAAGGCTGAGCCTCCAAACCTAGAGTTTCATTTTGTTCTGTTCTTTGGTGGTGGAGGGAGTGAAACAGAGCTTTATGTCACCCAGCCTAGCTTCGCCAACGCTAGAATTAGAGGCCTGCATGCTAAGAACTTCTCTCTCTTTTTTAAGATTTATTTTATTTTTGATTATGTGTGTATGTGTGTATGCATGTATGTGTGTGTGCATATATGTGTATGTATGCATGATGTATGTGTAGGTATGTACATGTGAAAGCACATAGGCCAGAAGAGGATTCAGATCCTTGGAGCTGGAGTCACAGGCCACTGTGACCTGCTGGCAACTGAACTCAAGTTCTCAGTAAAAGCAGTATGCACTCTTAAGCACTGCCCTGTCTCTACAGCCCTGTAACATTATTTAGAAGCTGGAATAAACCATTATCACCCTAGACCAGAAAGAGGTTCTTTTGTGTTAGAGGGGGCTAAAAAGGGTTCAACACAGAGAGCCAACCTCAGGGCAGTCAGGGACTAAGAGGGATGTTAAAGGACGGTTTTCACTCTGTTTCTTTCCTTCTTTTTCTGAAATAAGTGTAGTAAAGAGCAGGAATTATTTTGAAACAACTGTTGGTAGCTGACTGTGTTCATTTGACCACAGCTCACTCAGGGACTGAACCACATGGGGCTTGGCCCTCAGAGTTATGAAATCACAGTGGGCCATGAGGTCCATTTCCAAACAAACTTCTTCCCATAAACCTCCTGGACTCTGTCCCATGCGAAGTCCAGGACCCTGCTTTCACTCTCCCCAGACATTGCCTTTTCCTAACTTGGCAGGGTGAGATAGAGTTGCCCAATAATTGAAGTCGGCATTTTGACGGAGGAAAACCAGCCACAGAACAATGTTCTATGGGATTGTTTTTGATAAGGGACAACCCAGCTGTGGCAAACCCAAGCAAATTAAAATGTATCTTCAAAAAGGGACGCAAGCAACTTCAGGCTATACAACTTGCAGTTGAGCAATACTAACCATGTGGTTCAGTGGTGGGCTGCACCTCACATGCTAAAGACTCTGGGTCTAGCCCCAGTACCTCAATAAATATATGAGAAAATTAATGAAGGAACAAATAAATTAAAAAAGTATAGAAAATTACTTCCCTGTGATATCTTCCCTCTAGATCCACAAGGGAATGTTTACACCATTCTAAATATGACTAAGGCAATTCAATCCAATCATAAAAGTATGCATTTGCATTCCAAAGACCAACTACCTTAATATTTATAAATATTTATACATGTGTGTGTGTGTGTGTGTGTGTGTGTGTGTGTGAGAGAGAGAGAGAGAGAGAGAGAGAGAGATCCATTTGATTTCATTTTCATTGAAAGCAAGTAAGTACAGCCAATTTTTTTTAATGAAGTGAATTTTCAATCTCCCCTGTTAACCTTAATTCTTCCATAGCCTGAGAAAACCATATTTGGAGCATAATGCTACACTCAGCCTTTTCAATAAACCACAAAAACAACGATCTGTGCTGCCACAGACCTACTTGAAGGCTTACCAGATACGGCTTCCTAATCTCCTAAATTCTTTCCAATCTTTACTAAAACATTTATAATGAAAGACAGGTAGCAAATAAAATTACAGAAAGAAAACACACAGGGTAATGTGGGATGTAATATTATCCAGGCCCTGACGCTTCCCTGTCACTCCCTCAGAAAATGCCACAGCTCGTGAGCGTGGCAACAGCAGGCAGGAGCAGCTTAACATGTGCACTGGTGACAATGCTGTTAGAATAGTCTGTGACTGTGTGTTCAGCGTCACACTTTAAGACCCCTAGTTTCCCCAAATAGCATTATGAAGACATATTAGGGTAGTCAGAAGGAAACAAAACTATTAAAAATATCCTCCAAAAGAGTGAAAAGATGCCAAAAATCACACGAGGACTTAATAACCACCACAGTCTTTACAATGGAAAGTAACACATCTGCCAGAAGCTGCACTCATTTTGCTAGCCCGGCTTGTTAGGTTTAATTTTATGTGCAAGCTTTTGCCTGCATTTATGACTCAGTTGCTTTTTTTACAACCTCCTCTAAGCTTTGTTATCTTGCTTTTATCGAACTCTGAACCATTTAAATTTGACAGTAAAAGAAAGCAAATGCTAACAAGTATACAATGGTCTTTAGACCCACTTAGAATCATTGAAACAACTGGGAAGTAAATACCATTAAGTCATTCCTCTGCAGGAGAGTGCTGAAGCACAGAGAGGTTGAGTAACCAGCCCAGGTTACACACTGCTAAGAGGCGAAGCCACAGTTTGAACATCAGCAGGCTGGCCCCAGACATGCTCTCTCTTTGCTATTCAAAAATCTACCTCTCCGTTGGATCCTGAGAGCCTCTTGCTTCTCTGACTGACGTCTGGAACTTTCTAATGGCTACCGCCAGTTCCCCATTCCTCCACTGCTACATATTTCTATTCCATTCCTAACCCTCTGTACTTCTCTCCTGTCCTTTCCCATGCCTGATCCTGCCCTCACCGTTTTTTCCCCTCTGCCTCCTCTCTCCCTCCCAGGTCTCTCCCTCCCTCTACCTCCTGTGATTATTTTGTTCCTCCTTCTATGTAAGACTGGGGCATCCATACTTTGGTCTTCCTTCTTCTTAAGCTTCTTATGGTTTGTGGGTATTCTGAGCTTTTGGGCTAATAACCACTTATCAGTGAGTACATTCCATGTGTGTTCTTAGCCAAAGAACAAAGGGGAGAGAGAACCTGTAGAGACCACCTCCAGTAGATAGGCACGGTCCTCAGTTGAGGGATGGGGACACCCACTCATCTCAAAATTTTTAAACTAGAATGGTTCCTGTCTAAAGGAAATGCAAGGACAAAAAAAATGGAGCAGAGACAAAAGGAAAGACCACCCCACCTAAGGATTCATCCCATCCGCAGATGCCAAATCCTGACACTATTGCTGTTGCCAAGAAGCGCTTGCTGACAGGAGCCTGGTATGGCTGTTCCCTGAGAGGTTCTACTAGCACCTGACCAATAAAGATGCAGATACTCACAGCCAATCATGGGACTGAGCCCAGGGACCCCAAAGGAAGAGCTAAGGAATCACTGAAGGAGCTGAAGGGGACTGCAACCCCATAGGAAAAACAATATCAACTAATTGGACCCAGAGCTGCCAGGGACTAAACCACCAACCAAAGAGTATACATGGAGGGGTCCATGGCTCCAGAGGCCTTATCTGGCATCAATGGGAGGGGAAGCCCATGGTTCTGTGGAGGTTTGATGCCCCAGTGTAAGGGATGCTAGAGCAGTGAGGTGGGAGTGAGTGAGTGGGTGGAGGAGCACCCTCATAGAGACAAAAGGGAGGGAGCATGGGTGTTTGCAGAGGGGAAACCTGGAAGGGGGATATCATTTGAAATGTAAATGAATAAAATGATTAATAAAAAATTAAAATTAAAAAAAATCTACCTCTCCCAGCATTTCTAAGGCACTCGGAGCTACAAATCAGGAATTTTAGTCCAAACTGATGGACTTTGTCAGTCAGAGGAGTTATTTACTTCTTAAGCAAATCTTTAACCCTGAATAGATTCATGTTTTATCCTCTGTACACAAGATACACTGTACATACATTCTCTCTCTCTCTCTCTCTCTCTCT
>NW_021620771.1:1842097-1848265 GCF_004785775.1 Grammomys surdaster | reverse complement strand
CTCTCTCTCTCTCTCTCTCTCTCTCTCTCTCTCTCTCTTTCTCTCTTCTTCCCTCTCTCTCTCTCTCTCTCTCTTTCACACACACACACACACACACACACACACACACACCATTTTGATGACGTTGCAGGCATTCTGTTTGTTCTTGGAAAGGAAAGGGCTGAGCTGGGGCTGCATCTGAACACCCTCATCTTCCATGTCTGTTCACACAGCACATGTTGGCTGGTCCCCTTAGTTCTGCTTCACCCAGCTCTGCCTACTCCAGCAGCCAGCCTCTCCTGCTCTTGCCTCGGGACCCCACAGTCATTAACACACCAAAGACTCCCATGTCTCCTCCCCATGACAAGTAGGGCTTGGTCTCTACTCTTTTTCTTTCACAGGACACCCAGACTTCGGAGGCCAGCTAAAGTCTCTGTATACCCTGCTGCAGCTCCAGTGTCACCTCCCATGTGACTATCTAGCCCAGTGTCTATGAAGAATTCTGAGTCCTCCTGTGTTTGAGCCTAGTCTCTTCCTGTCTCTCCATCTTTAATTATGAAGCCGTATGCATCCATTAAAGTTCAACTCGTCCACCATTTCCTTTACATACCCTTCTGTTCCTCCAGTAAAGATGGATATGACATCTTTCTGTGCTGCTGAGCCTTGTCCTGCCTCGTGGAGAAAGGAAATGGATCCCTTTCAGGGACTGCAGGTTACAAATGACCTGGCTTTATGCCTGCCGGCATCAGAATCTCAAGAACATGAGGACTGTTGTGCCTGCTGATTCCACGCCTCCACTCTGAGTAAGGATGCCCTGAAGACTGCTTTAGTCTGAAAAGCATGGGTGGCTGCCAGGTCAAGTTAGAGACCCAGTCAGTGTTGTCCCTGACCAGCTGCAGATGGCCTCAGCTGATAGAAGTCTCTATAGAAGGGCCCTGCAGGCCTCGCTGCCAACTGCTGTGTGCTTCCTACCTACCCTATCTCTGAACACACTCATAGGGACCCACGGAAAGCAGAAAGACATTGGGTCCAAGTGTTAGGACATGTAGGCCATGGATACAGGGTTCTTCTGGAAGTGAAAGGAGCTTTGCTGACCCCTTGCTCACTCCCTGCCAAAGGAGCAGGTGAAATAAATCACACTGTCCCCGGAGATGTGACCTGTGTGTGTACTTTTTCTTTATATTGCCAGATTCTATTGTCTGACAACTGGAATAAAAGACTTTCTCCAAAGGCCAGAGTTCACACCAGCTCTGGAAGCATCTTCCAGCCAGGCAAAGCAATGCCAAAGGGCTAGAAAGGAAGCCTCAGACATTCCACACTAAAGCAAATGCAGTCAGAGTCTGTGTTCTCCTTGTGTGTGTTGGAGCAGTCAGAGAGCAGGGGTGGAGACTGTGGCCTACAGCGGGAGGGAGGCTAGGAGAGAGGGTGAAAGACTCAGAGGTGAGGCTGAGGCTGGCTGGCTTGAGAGGAGGGGGAAGTAAGGGAGGCCCCAGGGAGGTTTGGCTGGTCACTTCTTTTTCTGAAGCTTCCCAAGATGGTTCCCTTGACTTCACCTTCAGCACCTTACGAGGCTGCAAGCACAGTTTGCATTTGAGACATTTCATATTCATGCACATGGGAAGATATGATTTTCCTGCATTCACATTCTTAGTGTAATGTGCCCGCAAGGAGAGTTATTTCCTTCAAAGGCATCTTTCCTAATTTTAATCAGAAACCAATTCAATAGAAATTAGAATTTTATTGAACTAATTCGCACCTACAATGTAAATGCTATAGCGCTCGAGGAATTTACTTTTAATTTGTTTTATCCATGCTTGCTTGTAGTTTTCGGAAGGTACCATTTTATTTTTCAGCCTTTTAAATCTAATTTTCATCTCTTTTCTAATTGAATCTATAAACCTTCATCTAATTATCAAGGTAATTCCTTGTTTCCACTCAGCCCTGAGTGTTCTCTCCAGGATAAACACTACATTTTCTCTTTCTCTGTCTTCACTTGTAAATGAAGATGGCTTGAATGTCCCTTGTCATTCGCAGACAAGGGACAGGACACAGTATGAAGAGCTCATGTCTGGGCTGCACACAAGCTTGCCTGTTGCTGCACCACAATGGTCTCATACAATCCATTTTCTCCTGCCTTCTTTTTTTTTAATAATTTATTTTTTCTCAAATTGTAATTCATTCACACAGGGGTTATAAACACAGAAAGACAGGATGTGGCGAAGGGAATGACACTGGAGTGTGGGTGATCAGGAGGAATACAGATATCATCAGAACCGGGTATCGGCTGGGTGAAGCTTCAGGGGACAAGTCACTATGACTCTGCCTATGACTCGCTTCTCCTTATCTAAGTTGGTATTGTCTGCCCAGGCTATCTATTTACAAGGTCTATGACTACTCAGGCTTGTAAATTTCTACAAAAGCTGCCTGTTTACATTAGCTTATAGCCATCTGTTTCGATGTTTTTCCACTGAGACCCAAGACTTGGTGTTAGTATACATATATGACAGGCCTATTGCTGATTTTAGGCCTATGGCTGATTTTAGGCCTACAGAGGGTAAGCAGGTCCTGCCTTTGAGCTCTTGAGCCAGGAGTTCTGCACAATGAGAATGTCCCTCCTGCTAAGTCTTCTCTGGTGGCACAGCTGGCATCAGAGCCAGCACACTAAGAGACTGTGGCCAGTAGCTGTTGTCATTTGAATACATTTTCAGTGTCTCCCAATATTCATATGTTAAAACACAATGCCCATCGTGAGCTATAAACGCCCATTGTAACCTGAGTGCTATGCTAGGTGACAAGACTTAGGTTAAAGTCATCAGTGTCAAACACTGGTGGCCTCATAATATTTGAGGGACCGGAAAGAACACACACATGTACTAACTTCCTTCTCTCACCAAAAGATGCCAGAGCCAACTGAGGCTTGGAGACCGCATCAGCTGAAATCTTTGCATGTAGCTTCATGCTACCAGGGCAGTTCTGGTCCCAGTCAAGTGTCCCAAGAGCATCTATTCCAATTCAACCATGTCGCTCAGTGTCTTTCCTGTCTCATCGTATTGACGGAGGCTGTCAGAACCCACCCAGACTCAAGGTGAAGGCCCAAAGACGCAAGCCCTTCATAGAATTCAGAACTATTAAGGAGCTGATGGCCCTGATGGTCATGTCAAGAGGACACTGGTAATGGCAGTGACATAGCTCCTTTCTGGGATTGCCTCCATCAACTGCCCCATCCTATCTGCCTATCACCAGATCTGTTTTGCATCCCAGTGCTGGGTAGGAACCAAGACAACCACACAGTGATCCAGCCTTAGGGAACTGGAGAATTTTCCCCCTTTATGTGTGCCATCTCACAGTAGGGTGGGGATGGAGCAAGATGCTTTATTATCCATTTCTGCTTCTCCCCTGGCCAACTAGGTTGCTACCAAGTACCCTTCTCAGAGCTAGCATGATAGCACCTGCACAGTGGTCGCCCCTGTGTTTATGAGACATTTCTCGGTTAAGAGACCCTCTGTTCCACCTCTGCCTGACCACAACCAGACCTCTTCCCTTTTCTCTTATTTACAGCCCCTTTGCTAGAAGCAGCTGAATGTCTCAGAACACCAAGTGTCACCTATTTGGTGCCTGCCAGAAGGCATAGCCACAGTGTCCTGAGGCTGGAGAAATGGAGAAAGTGTTTGTCATGCAAGTGTGAGGACATGAGGTCAGAGCCTCAGAACCCAAGAAAGGCTGAGCATGTGAGTGTGACTCCGATCCCAGCACTCCTAGTCCTATAGGAGGTGGAGTCAAAAGTCTTGGAAGGGTGAGGACCATCGAGCCTGGTATATGCAGCAGCAAAAGAGAGACCCTGTCTCAAACAAGGCAGAAGACGAAGACCAACACACACACACACACACACACACACACACACACGAGGAGGTAGGAAGCAGCTAAGGAAGTTGAGGTGGAAGGAGGGGTCCCCAGCTCTGCTTTTCTCCACCCTTTACTTTGCAAGTGTAAACTCCTAAGTGATTGGAAACAGATGTTCTCAAAGACCTGAGAAAGTTCTCATTAATTCCCAGGCAATATAACGAGAGAAATGACTTCCATTCCTGTTCTCGCCGTGATTCTAAGACGCAGCAGTGTTGTTGAGTGCACTTTTCCTGGAGACACAACCTTCTGCTCAACCCAAATAGGACAGCACTAGACAAATTATGATTCTACCAGAGTCCACCTTAGGCCAATGAGTTTACTGGGCGTTCTTACAGAGCATGGGAGAAGGGTTACTTACAGGAGTTTGAGTGATCCTCAAACAGCTCCATCACCACAAGGTCTCATTCCGTCATGGATGACTGTGTACCCTTTCTGTTAACCTTCCATTTCCTATATACTCTCATATCTACCAAGTAGTTGTTGGAGACAAGAATCTTATGTGAGAGTCTGGAGACCCTCCCGTCCCTCTCAAACGAAATTGTCAACAGTTCCATTAACATTAATGTAGACCTAGCTACCTCTATACTGCTCTGCTTACTTGTTTACCATGTGCGATGGTTTGTATATGCTTGGCCCAGGGAGTGGCACTATTAGGAGGTGTGGCCTTGTTGGAGTAGGTGTGCCACTGTGGGCTTGGGCCTTAATACCCTTGCTTTAGCTGCCTAGCAGCAAGTCTTCCTCTAGAAGCCTTCAGATGAAGATGTAGAACTCTCAGCTTCTCCTGCACCATGACTGCCTGGATGGTGCCATGTTTCCACCTTGATTGTAATCAACTGAACCTCTGAACCTATAAGCCAGTCCCAATTAAATGTCCTTATAAGAGTTGCCTTGGTCATGGTGTCTGTTCAGAGTAATCAAACCCTAACTAAGACACCATGGCTACTTGTCAAGATATTCTCTGCACCACGATGACATGGAGTGAGTATGTTATGCATGGAGTGAAAGGGCCGGCTCAGCAATCAGGAAGACAGCAACATCTTGGCAACTAAGAACTCTGGATTCATGGATCTCTGAGCTTACCCTTGAGTAAAGGTGCAGTCAGCTGTGTGGAGCTGCTGTCCTCTCCTGATCTAACTCAGTAGGTTTTGAGACCACACCAAAAGGATGAAGGCAGACATTTCTGAGCTTGTATCATTCAGGAGCAGGGGGTAGCAGCAGTGATGATGGAGCAGCTGATGCCTATCTGTGAATCAGCAGTGATGGAGCAGCCGATGTCTATCTGTGAATGAGCAGTGATGGAGCAGCTGATGTCTATCTGTGAATGAGCAGTGATGGGGCAGCCGATGTCTATCTGTGAATCAGCAGTGATGGGGCAGCCGATGTCTATCTGTGAATGAGCAGTGATGGAGCAGCTGATATCTATCTGTGAATCAGCAGTGATGGGGCAGCCGATGTCTATCTGTGAATGAGCAGTGATGGGGCAGCCGATGTCTATCTTTGAATGAGCAGTGATGGAGCAGCCGATGTCTATCTGTGAATGAGCAGTGATGGAGCAGCCGATGTCTATCTGTGAATGAGCAGTGATGGAGCAGCCGATGTCTATCTCTGAATCATGTTTCACAAAAAGTTACTTCTACTTCCAGGGTAGCTGAAGCTATCACAATCATCAGGGTCACACTTAAATCCAACTTTGCCTTAGAATCTGCTCCTGAGGACACCCAGACTCTGGGGATGCTCTGTCTCTCCACTCAGATTGTGCACAGAGTTAATATGCCATCCCCTGGCTTTATCACCTAGATGGCGAGGTGCTTGGGGGTGAGGTGCTCCTACCCAGGACTGAATCTTACTGGAAACTAAACTTGATAGTGACACTATCATGAGGACCTGTTTCCTGGAGAGGGGATGATTGATTGAAGGTTTTGGGGGGTGGAGGGTGTCGTCTTTCTGGGGCTTGTTGAGGGTCCCTACTTCTAACTTCGTTCTCATGTTGGATGAGATAGTCTTGGAATGCATTTTATCAGAGCCCCAGCTTATCATCTTCCTTACTCTAAAGGCTCATTGAGCTTTTTCTCTGTTTAAATGTCTGTAGTCGATTCTGCGTCATCTTCTAGGGTCCAGACACAATTCTTCTTGTCTCCATCTCAGGAGGGCTGAGAACAAGTCTACTACTCTATTAGCTAGGGACTGTCACGACCAAAAGAAAAGTCAAACACCTGGGTCTGGAAGATGATGGTAAGAGTCTCTCTCTCTCTCTCTCTCTCTCTCTCTCTCTCTCTCTCTCTCTCT
>NW_021620771.1:1837028-1842087 GCF_004785775.1 Grammomys surdaster | reverse complement strand
CTCTCTCTCTCTCTCTCTCTCTCTCTCTCTCTCTCTCTCTCTCTCTCACACACACACACACACACACACACGTTTTACAGAGCCCAGTACACCAAAGCACTCCAACCCTGTGGAGCTCAGAGGCCACAGAACTCAGAAAAGGCAGGCCGGCTGTCCTTTGTTAAGGAGGAGAGTACACATTTCCAGAAAGGTTGCCCTAAGATATTTAAAATCAGGAGCGTTAATCTCCTTGGTGACCTCTCTAAAACACTTTCTCTGCCTGTGAGTTATTTACAAATTCGGTGAGCTGATTCTTCTCTTCAAGGCACCCTTTACAAATGACCTCACCTGGCTTCTGGTGCATCCTCGCCTGTTACCAACAGAGGGAGCTATTTCCTGTGGGACGCTCATAGTGCAGCCAGCCACACCCTCTTTCTGAAGGCTGCCCTAGAATGGCTGGTTGGTGGGGGGGGGGGGGGGGGGCGGAGAACACGAATTCACAAACACCCAACCTCGGCTACACCAGTGACTCCAGAGCCCAGGACAACCCCATCCAGGCCTAGGATGACCTGAGTCCAAGGGGCTTGACTCTTCAGCCTTTATCTCTAAGCTTACCTTTCCTTATTGCTCAGATCAAAGCAATTGCCTTGAAGCCTGATGACCTAAAATTTCAAGACCCGCATAGTGAAGGGAGAGCACTGACTCCCACGAGTTGTCTTCAAATTCTGCAACCATGCCTCAGCATGTATACCATGACAACCACAACCACGTTAATTAATTAATTAATTGTAATTATTTATTTATATAATTATATAATAATATGTCATATAGTTATATCTATAATACATAAGTGATATTATTTATATCATTAATTGGTTATGAATAAATAGGTGAGTGAATAAATAAATGTAATAAAAAAATTTAAAGCACCAATCCCATAGTAACAGTCCCTAACAAGAACAACCAAGTTTGGATATGAAATGCAAGACACGGTGTTCAAAAGAACAATTACAAATAAACATGTTCAAAGAGCTTTCAGAATTCAAAGGAGACGCAAATAAACACCTGAATTAGCAGAGAAAGGACAGGAATAAACTAATTGAAGCTCAGAAAACACAAACAAAGAGCTAAAAGAAATAAAGACAATCCAGTACATGAAAATAGAATTCAATAGAGATAAAAATACTGAAGGAAACCCAAACTGAAGTGAAGCTGGATATAAAAAGAAATTCCATAAGAAAAAAAAGCCTCTGTGGAAAGCCCAACCAAAGGATGGATCACACAGGAAGAAGGAGAAGACCAGAGTCTGCAGACAAGGTAGAAGAACTGGATCGTTCAATCAAAAGAAAAACTGAACAATAATACGTGAACAGAATATGCAGGATCCTGAGACACCACGAAATGAGCAGATTCTATAAATAATGAATACAGAAGAAGGAGAAGAATTCCAGTTTAAAGGCATGGGAAAGTGTTTTTAATAAAGTCACTGAAAAAAATTTACAAAATCTAGGGAATGAGATGCCCATCCAGGACAAGAGGCAGACAGAACACCAAACAGACAAGACCATAAAAGAAACTCCCTATGAGCTGAAACACTAGAAGTCCAGAACAAACAGAGGACAAGGTAGCTGATGAAGAAAGGATCCGAATTGTCTATAAAGACAGCAATTAGAATCACAGCTGTTTCTCAATGGAAACCTTTAAGATTTTGTTTTGTGATTTTGTGTATACATGTGTGCTGAATGTGGGCTTGTGTTTGTAAGTACAGTGCCTACAAAAACAAGAAAAGGGGAGGGGATGGATCTGAGGGAGATGGAAGGTATTGAGGGACACTGGGGGAGGGGAGGGAGCGGAGAGAGGGGAAACTGAAGTCAGGATGCAAAAAGAAAAAAAAAAGAAAGGAAAGGAAAAGAAAAGGGCATTTGATCCCCTGGAGCTGAAGTAATAGGTGGTTGTGGGCGTGGAGCCCTGATGTGGATGCTGGCAAACAAACTCCGGGTCCTCTACAAGAGCAGTATATGCCATTAACCACTGAGCCTCTTCTCCAGCCCTCAATGAAAACTTTAAGAGCCCCAAATGCTTGGAGCAACATAATTCAAGACCTGAAAGAACACAGACACAATTTTAAGCATGCATACACCAAACTCAAGCACACCCAATTTCCCAAAACAAATTCTACTAGGGCATTAACCCACAGATTAATCCGATACTGTTATAGAAGGTGACTAATACCCCACTCCCACTGAGGGAAGTAAATCTAGAGGCTACAATGAGGTCGGTCCTTTCTCCAAGCCACCACACAGCATTAGAGAGAACTCGAGTTAATGACTTAGAGATAGAACTTGTTCTGGTTTCATTTCTGTGGCTGGGGTAAAATATCTAGACAAAAAGCAACTTGGTGGACGACGGGATTAATAGGCTCATAACCCAATTACAACCTGTCTTAGTCACTGTTGTGTTGCTGTGTTTCTAAGAGAAAAAAATGATCAGACCTTGAATCTTAAAAGAAAATAGTAGCAAGGAACAGCTGGACCTTACTCCAGGGAACAACTGGGCCTTACTCCAGGGAACAGCTGGACCTTACTCCAGGGAACAGCTGGGCCTTACTCCAGGGAACAGCTGGGCCTTACTCCCAGTAATCCCTGCTTCAGGTAGCAAGAACCCAATATTACAGTTCCTCTGCTTCTGGCTAATTGCAAATGTGGCATGCTTGCTCCCAAAGAGGATAAACCAACAGCCACTTCAGGTAAGGTGCTACAGGATCAGGAAGGCTGGAACAATGGCTCAGTGGTTAAGAGCATGGACTAGTCTTTCAGGGGACTAGGGTTCAATTCCCAGCACCCGTATGGCAGCTCACAGTTGTCTAACTTCAGCCCTGGGAGATCTGACACCCTCTTCTGGCCTTCAGGGGTATCAGGTATGTTGACAATGCACATACTCACATCCAGATAAAACACAATACATATAAATTAATGTTTTTAATTTAAAACTGTGGTTCTGATCCTTAGTTGCTTTTATTAAGACCAAAACAATAGGCTCACCATAACATCTAAGCACAATTTTCGTATCATTTGTTGCTTGTTCAATAGTGACATCCAATCAAAAACTTTCTAATAGGTCCTTTCTACCTTCCTTAAGTATTGTAAGAGGGGAAACAAATAACTCTTGAGCAAAAAGAGACTTCTCTTCAGATACCTACAAACATCCCCCCATTTCCATCCCCCACTGAAGTCTGTAAAGCCTGACTTCAGTGAAGAGGTATGCACTTTGCTCTTCTGGAGCTTACTGCTACCTCAAGCAAGAGATCAAAAGTTGAGCATGGAGACATGGTGAGGATCGTTGCTTATATGGTGGGTTTCTCTGTCACACCTCTGTTCCCAGTTCTGAACCTGTGCTTTGGGGACCATACTGATTCTAGCATCAGAATGCAGTTGATAGAAGGTTCTAGAAGACTGAGTACAGTTGATAGAAGGTTCTAGAAGACTGAGTACAGTTGATAGAAGGTTCTAGAAGACTGAGTACGGTGAGTTAGCTTGCTACGATGATTTTAATTGGTTAAATTCATTAAATTTTTAATCATCAAAAGTCAAGTGTTCAGAGACTTCAGAAGGTCATATTTGCACAAAACTGTGTTTTAAAACAGAAGACTGGATGCTGAGTTGATACACAGTTGGTTAAAAGGGGTTCACAGGGAATACAAGGAAATGGTGTTTACTGAATGCCTGAGATGTGCTGGACACAAGATGTCAGAAGGCTGTTGCCAATATTTGCCTATCATTGATGGAAACATGGAGGTGCCCTCAGGTGAGCACTTAATGTGTTAATACACACTGATTATAGGAACTATTCCATAGAGCCCAGTGCCTCAAAAGAAGTGACGTGGAAATGGGCAGAGTCCCCGTGCTTTTAAATCATGATCCCAAGAGAGTTCTGTCATCCCTGGGAGTCTCTAGCTCCAGGATGCTTTATCTGGTTAAGTCAATGGGTGTTCTCCATGCCTTCTTCATACCCTTCTTCTCTGATACTCTTCTAGACTATGTTCCCCTCAGGAGATTTTTTTCTCATCCTTTACACACTTTCATTCTCCCTTCATCCCCCAAACTCCTGCCCAGCACCCCATCTTGCTGTAGTGGAATGTGTCTGCCTTATGTGGTTTTTTTTTTCTTTTTTCAGGAAAGAAAATTACTTATGTCTTCCAAAAACTTTCAAAAATTTGGACCCAACTACTAATTACCCCACATCTGCTTTGTCTCAAAACTGAGGCTGGACAAGGCAGGTATTATCTGCAGACCTCTCGACAAAGCTCTCAGCACCAGAGGATAGATGAGCCATCACCCCATTAACAGATTGCACCCTATTTTGCAGGACTCCCACAGGCGGCCTCGCAGCCAGCAATTTGCTAAGACCTAGAAAGAAGTAATTGATTCCCAACCTTGGTCACACCAAGGGCAATGAAAAAGACTAGAATTCTTAAACCAGAGAGGGGAGAAACAAAAAAATCCAGACCGTCCCTGATTTATGGTGGGTTTACTTAGGACTTACCCATTGTATCAGAGGACACTGTATCCACACGACTGGCCTGTTTTTTACTTTCAGAAAAATCATATATGATATTCAACGTTTCATGTTTGATGATTTTGCTCAATAGTAGGCTTGAGTAAGTGTTCTGCGCATGTTTAAGATAGACTAGGCTAAGCTATGGCATGTTGAAACTAAGTGTTTTAAATGCATTTTGATATGAAAATTTTTATTTGGGGCGGACTTATTAGGGATGCACCCTATCACAAGTCAAGGGGCATCTGTAATCCCTAGGTGCAGAAATTAAACAACAACAACAAAAAAGACAACCCTGCTGAGCCTGGTAGCACACTCTTACAGTGCTAGCATTTGGAAAGCTAAGCAAAAGGACTGCAATTTTTAGGACAGCCTAAGCTACATAGTGCAACACTATTTCAAACACAATAGCAACAACAATAACGAAAGGCCCTGAGTAGGTAAAAGAAGAGAGCGAAGGTTAAGCAGGGTCTAGAACAGGGGACACTGCTGCATGCAGGACAGGGGACACTGCTGAAGAACTGGG
>NW_021620771.1:1786538-1837018 GCF_004785775.1 Grammomys surdaster | reverse complement strand
TGCATGCAGGACAGGGGACACTGCTGAAGAACTGGGGACACTGCTGCTTGCAGGACATGGGGCACTGCTTCAGGACAGGAGACACTGCAATGGTCTCTGGTCACTCCACCTCACTGCCCTACTCTGTAAATCTTGATGACCTAAAATCTATCTTTAAACATGAACACGAGCCCTGGCGTGCAGTTCTCCTCACATCCAGACCTCAAGCCACCTGCTCCTACCATGTAAGCAGAACAGGACTGAATTCCAAGCTTTACAAAACCCAGAGACCCACAACTGAGCCACTGTTGCAAATCACAATCCAGAGAGATGGCTCGCAGATTTGTTTAAGGAGCAATGACAATTCAGATCCCAGATTCACTTTCAGCCTCTGATCTAATCCTCTCTCATTTATGCATTGAAAAATAAGGCCAAGCATGTGTTAGGGAAAAAAGTTCACATCTTATAAAGAAGATTAAAAAAATGAATAGCAAATCCCCCCTCACAAATCATGGCCCCAGGCTCCTTGCATAAGGGAACCATTATGAATGGTATCTATGGCCTCCACAAAGGTCCTTGCATATGCAAGCCCTGGTGTCCGTTCCTTTGAGTGCATTCATAGTCTCTTCACATAAATAAAGCATCCAGTGCCCATTGGAATGTATTTCTCTCTGCACGGTCAGGAGCACTCTCCTTTTTAACTGTGCTGTTTCATTTTGCAGAAAAATGAGAATGTATCTCCCCAAACTCCTGCAGACTGACACTTAGGTACCTTGTGTTTTTGACCTTGCAGAAAACACCACACGTGTGCATGTGTGTACGCTCTGCACATACATGAGCATGCCTGTGTGACATGTCCTTAGAGGAGTGACCTCAAGGCCCTTTGTCCATCTACTACAAACTACTAAATTATGCTCTAAGAACATTGTATCAATGTGCGCTCCCCCCAAAGTACAAGCAGCCTGTCACCTTTGGTTTACTAAACTGGCTTACCTACTCTCTTCCTGGCTGGCAGGAAAAAATATCACCCCGTTTTGTCTCCGTGGTCTTTTCTTTTGCTGCAGTTTGCTTGCATGTTTTCTCTCTCTTTCTGTCCATTGAGTTCCTGGGTTTTAGAAGTAGATTTATATAATTCCTGGCTTTAACTCGTCTGATGTATTTGGCAATTATTTTCAGGTCGTTTTTCCCATTGGTAGACTCTAACCTTGTGTGTTTGCACTCATATTCATTGGTGTTTTCTGTTACACTTTCTGCACTTCATATTGCTTAAGGAAGCCTACACACACTCAGGAAATATGCATGAAGACTGAAACAGAAGGGAAGGAAACGTTTGTCTGGGAGAGGAATTCCCAGTTTCTATCCCGTATTGCTGTGGCTTAGCTCTTGACTTTCTCCTAGAATACAATGTCTTAAAGCTGTAACTGGCAGAGTGGCTCTGCTGGGCAATGGTGGGAGCTTTAAGAGATGGAGACTATAGAAGATCTTTAAGTCATTGTGGGTATAGCCTTAAAGAGAATTGTATGGCCCTGGTCTCCTCCTCCTTTTCTTCTTCCTCTTCTTCCTCCTCCTTCTCCTCTTCTTCTTCCTCTTCTTCTTCTTCCTTTTTCTTCTTTCCCTTCCTGTCATGAAGCAAGACTTGCTCTCTTAATAGCTAGATGGCCATGAGAATGAATGGAAAGCTCCAGGATGAGACAGAGACCTGGGTTAAGGGAGGGTCCCAAGAATTAACAGGGGTGACCTTAGCTGTGACTCACAGCATTGGGGACATAGAACCTGAAGAGGCCAACTCCTATAGTCAGGCACAAACCGCATTGAAGCAATAAAGATACCAACCTACCCACAAAACTTTCGACCCAAAATTTCTCAAGTCTACAAGAAATGCAGGGACCAAGGATGGAGCAGAGACTGAGGGAATGGCCAACCAATAACTGTCCCAACTTGAGACCCATCCCGTGGGCAAGCATCAACCCCTGACACTATTAGTGATATCTTGCTATGCATATAGACGGGAGTCTAGCATGACTGTGCTCTGAGGGACTCCACCCAGCAGCTGACACAGACAGATGCAGACACCCACAGCCAAACAGTGGCTGGAGCATGAGGACTTTTATGGAAGAATAGGAGGAAGGATTGCAGGCCCTAAAGGGGATAGGAACTCCACAGGAAGACCAACAGAGTCAACTAACCTGGACTCTTAGGGCTCTCAGAGACTGAACCACCAACCAAAGGATGTACATGAGCTGGACCTAGGCCTCTCTGCACATGTGTAGCAGATGTGCATTTTGGTCTTCATGGGGTCCCGAACAACTGGAGCAGGGGCAATCCCAAAAGCTGTTGCCTGTACATGGGATATGTTTTTTCAGCTGACTGCCTTGTCTAGACTCTGTGAGAGCGGATGCACTAGCCTTACGGAGACTTAATGTGCTAGGGTCGGGGGATAACCCAGGGATCCCCCATCCACTCAGAGGAGAAGGGGAGAGGAGTGGAGAAGGATTGTAGGTGGGGTGTTAGTGAGCAAGATGTAAAGTGAATACATAAAAATTAAATACATTAAAAGAAAAAAGATTTACTCTCTTAGTCTGATCTAGCCATGTATGCCCTGTCATTGCTCAAACTGATAAGCAATACCTCAGGGAATTGTGGAAGAAGAATCAGAAAGACAGTAAGATCCAGAGGAGCAATAATGCCAGCTGCTAGATCGTGGCTTCTAGACATGACAAGGATGCTGAACCCATAAAATCTCAAAACCGTAGCTGCCTAAACAAGTCCTTCACAGTGCCAACATAAGTTGATGTGTCAGCATGAGTGGGGAAACTTCATGAGGACACATGACTAGATGAACCATGGACAACCGGTGGCTGCGAAAAAGCACCATGAGTGGTCGTATAATCTTAAGTGGCCATCTCTCAACACATGGCTATAGGAGCAACCCTAACGGACTCGGTAGATTATGTACATAGCCTGTGTGGCTGAGGCAATAGTAACTAAAGAAGATGACGTGGCTTTGGGAGGGAGAGAAAGAACACAGAGGAGTTGGAGGAGGGGAAGGGAGGACTAGAAATGGCATAAATAAGGTCCTCATATGAAACTCTCAAAAAATTCAAAATAAATAGGATTGCAATGGAAGTCGGTGAGAGTGTAGGGACAGAAGGGCTTGTCCACCACTACTGGGAGTATGAATTGTTACAGCCACTGTGGAAAGAAGTACGGAAGTTTCTGGAGAAACTAAAAATGTAACTGTCACACAACCCAGCTGTACTACTTAAAGATAAAGTCCCTAAGTCCTACCTCAGAGGTACATGCCACCCTGTGCTTATCTATATACTGTTTACAACCACTAAGCAATGTGCCCAGATAGGATGTCCATCAGCAGATGAGTGCATGAAGACCGTATGGTGCACATGCCTGATGGAATCGTATCCAGCCATAAAGAACAATGAAATTGTGTGTTTAGAGGCAAATGGAGGGAAATGGAAATTATTATGTTACGTAAAATAAGCCAGACTCAGAAAAATAAGTATTTTACATTTTCTCTTATATGCAGATCATATATTTTAATTTTTATCTATCTGCATAGAGATGTTGGGGTTATAAAACTAGAAAGGGGACTATGGTCTGGGTAATATGTTCCTCTCAGTCCCGGGCATTTGAATACTTGTGTAAATTGTCAGTTTTTATCATAACTTGAAGGACAAACCAACAAAAACATTCTCATTCCTTTCCAAGGCAGTCACTTGTGTTACTAACAGAAAGATCTAACTCAACCCCTTCGGTCATCTTAGTTCTTCAGAAAACAAAAAGTCCTATTTTGTATCCCAGAAGCTGGGCAAGCATTCTGCCACAGAGCTGTGTCTCCCCAACCCAGAACCTAAAAAGCTCCAGGGGCAAAGAGAAAAGCTGAACACTTGAAGCAAGAAAACATGATAGAACAAAAATTATAGCACCCCAAAATATCTTGCCACTGTGTACGTGCGCTTAGGAGCCTGACTTCCTGTCAGCC
This sequence comes from Grammomys surdaster, assembly GCF_004785775.1. Classification (NCBI taxonomy): domain Eukaryota; kingdom Metazoa; phylum Chordata; class Mammalia; order Rodentia; family Muridae; genus Grammomys; species Grammomys surdaster. The sequence goes on along the minus strand of NW_021620771.1, from coordinate 1,833,039 downwards.
CCCACTCACATGGGGAAGGTAACCCCGTAGCGCACATCTGGCTGCGTTCTACCCGCTAACGCTGGTCCTTAGCACAGAGCCATGCGTTGACTTTATTGCCATCCCGGCGTAATGTCCGGTGGCCACGCAGTTTTGAAGCAACAGAACCTGAAGTCTGATGGATTTTCCATCCTGTCTGTGTAAAATGGCTTCCAGTAAGGAGCTCTGCCGATTTATTTAAGGTCCAATGGAAGATGAAAATAAACAAGTATTAATCCTGAGAACTTTTCTGCGGAATTATGAAAACAGTCTGTTATAAAATACATCCAGATGTCAGCCAAGGCTCAGGCAATTGGGATAATAGCTCCAAGTAAAATCAGCGGAGGTCAGCAAGCCAGGCGGAGGAATGCCGGGTTCACGGCGGCCGGGGAGGAGCTGGTACACGAAGGCCAGCCCGGAGCTGTCCAAGACATAATTGTTTAAATGACCCACAAAAAAAAGTTATGGATACAGTTGGGTCAACATAGATTTTTTTTTTAAGATTAAGATTAATTTTGTCACAGCGTAGGGGTAGGTTTACAGACCAAAAAAAAAAAAAAAAAAAAAAAGAATGTCATTTGATAATAAGAAAAAACGCAAGCAGAGAGAAACTTTTAAAACATCCTCTTGATTTGAGGGTTATTAAATTTTTATTTCAGTGAAAGAGAAAGCTCAAAGACTTATAATTTTCTTCCCATTAGTAATACATTCACCCAGTTCCTCTAAGAGTCATGTATAAAAGACTATTTAGTAAAATACTTATTGTTAAAAGCTGTAATCTAATCTGTGTGCCCATGTGTGGCTTGCTGGTTGGGTAAATGACAGTAGCTGCTGTCACAGAACAGAACATACACAGAAAAGGGCATCGGCCTGCCATGAGGGGCTGGAAGTACACCTCATATGTATGGACTGCCTGAGCGCAGGGAGCGAGCCTGAAATCCATCGCTGCTTCAACATCTTTACTAACAATTGTATCAATCCACATTTCTCCATGTGTGCAGGGAAAGTTCTAGAAAAACTGTGTGTGGAGGCTGAGGAGAGAGGGCTAATGTCTGAAAACAGTGGCACTCTTCTTATGTTATACCACACTGTGCTGGCTGAAGCTGTTACTTTAGGCGGGTATTGCTTTGAAAAATGTTTTGTAGGAGATGGAAGGATGGCTCAACGGTTAGAGCACTGGCTGCCATTCCCAGCACCCACGTGACAGCTGTCTGTAACTCCAATCCCAGAGGATCTGACGCCTCCTCTGGCCGCCTTGAGTACCAGGCTCACACATGGTCACAGACATATAGGCAGGCAAAGTACTCATACACATAAAATAAGTAAATGAAACTTTTTTAAAATGTCTTTTGTATTTGGTTTTTAAAAGCAGGGGAGGGTTGGGAGACCCTGAGAGCTGGGCATTTGGTGATCTGGTTCTCAAAAGGAAGCAGAAACCCACTGAAAATCCTGACACTCTATGAAATGCTGGAAGTCCCACAAGAAAAATAGTCTGACTCCTTACGTTTTTCAAAGAGACCACTAAGTGTTACATTTATTTAGTGTCCAGGGAAGGTCCAAGAACTAATTATTATCTCGTCAGCCTGATGCTGCCTTCACTTTGAAATATGAGAAGGAAGGGAGGGGGATGGGAGAGATGGAGAAAGGAAAGAATCTTTGTGTGTTACAGATCTCAGACAAGCTGTGGAAGACTCCCATCATTGGCCCTTATATAGAGACCTTCCTTCCTCGCTTCTGGGGACCCCTGGTGCCAAAGGTGCTGAGCACTCCAGACAGAATATGTTGGTACAAATTCCTAGGGCCACCTCGTGACCGAGACCGTATTAAGCTAAAATCAGAGCAGAGGGTGTAATCCCAGCACAGGCGGGCAGAGCTGTAATCCCAGCACAGGCGGGCAGAGCTGTAATCCCAGCACAGGCGGGCAGAGCTGTAATCCCAGCACAGGCGGGCAGAGCTGAGTTGGAGGCTAGCCTGGTCTACAAACTGAGTTTCAGGACAACTAGAACTTCACAGTGAGACCCTATCAAGAAAAAGAAAAAGAGGAGGAAAGAAGGAAGGAAGGAAGGAAGGAAGGGCCCAACACAGTAAGTGCACATTGGTAGGGTGGGCCAAATTCCCCTCACTGTACAGTTGGCGAGGGTCCTTGATAACTTGGGTTAGAATAAGGAGATTTTGGGCAGAAGCTCGTGGAGCTCAGCTTGCTTCACTTGCGGGGTCGTCTGTGCCGGTTGGTCCCAGTTCCCCCTCGGCGTTTTCAGGGCCAGCCTACCTCGCCCCTTGGCGCCATGACCACTACCACCACCTTCAAGGGTGTGGACCCTAACAGCAGGAACAGCTCCCGGGTTTTGCGGCCTCCAGGTGTTGGGTCCAATTTTTCATTAGGCTTTGATGAGCCAACAGAACAGCCTGTGAGGAAGAACAAGATGGCTTCTAGCATCTTTAGGACACCTGAAGAAAACCCCCCATCTTGGGCCAAGTCAGCAGGTGACAAGTCTAGTGGTGGCAGGGAAGATTCGGAGTCGCCTGGAACACAGAGAAGTAACTCTTCTGAACCAAGCTCTGGAGACTTCTTAGACCTCAAGGGAGAAGGTGATACGCATGAAACTGTGGACACAGACTTCCAAGCCAACCTGGCGCAGATGGAAGAGAAGCCGGTGCCCGCTGCTCCTGTGCCCAGCCCAGTGGTTCTGGCCCAAGCGCCATCCAGGAGAAACCCCCCTGGTGGCAAGTCCAGCCTGGTCTTGGGTTAGCTTCTTGTGTTGGAACTCTGTCCTTCTGTTTGTTTGTTTTTCCATGCTTGTGAACTGCACAACGTGAGCCTGACTGTATATCTTTCAAATTTGTTTCATTAAAAGAGAAGCACTTTCTGTACTGCTGTCTTTTTTCCCCCTGCTTTCTCTCTTCCTTTTTCTTCTGTCTGGCTCCTGGGTCTGTGGGCCATGGCATGAGTGTTTTCTAGTAGTAGACTGGAGTAGTAACTGGTTTTAAGAACAAATGACCTGGTTCCTGATGTGTAGAGACTCTTATGTACCAGGGTTTTTGACGCTGTACTTGGCTTACTGTGATGGGACAGACAGCAGCCCCTGCTCCCCGCTGTCCACTCTGCTCTCCTCGCTGTTGCCCCACCGTCAGTGGCCTTTGCTAAGTGCACCCTCCCATGCCATGTGGAGTGATCAAAGCAGCTGCACCTCACATCCCACTGCCTGCCAAGCAAAGGAGCTGCTTTCATACCGAGGATGCCAGTGGCCACTGTGACTGGCCGGCTGCTGGGTAGAGCCACCCAGAGCAGAGGATGGCTTCACGTATACAAGCAAGCTGCCTGGAATTGCGAGGTGAAGCACACAAGGGAAGCTGTCCCAGCGTGGGGCTGTAGGTGCAGGTCCCACAGGGAGATCCTAAAGAAAGAACTCTGCCATGTGCATGATGCTGGTGCTTGACCATGAAGAAAGAAAATCTCATCCTTGACACTTGTACTTCTTAGTCCTGGACTGTTGCTTAAAGTAAACAATGCCCAACTTTTGGGAAAAAAAAAAGGAGATTTTACAAAGAACATAGGAAATGGCACCATTAAGTGTTTAATGTCCAAAGAAGCCTCAAAAGTGAGCCTGAAACTGTATTAATTGAAAGATGGGGAAATGGGGTGACCCAGGGGACTGGAAGGACCCCAGGCACTGGGACATGCGCTCAGAGCTGTGAGTGAGATTAGAAAGAAGCAAAGAACTATTCCTGTGGCTTGTCTTCACATTCCAGCCAGGTTTCACTTAAAGGCCCAGGGATGACAGGGTCACCACCGCCCCCTGGGTAGCACAGGAGCCTAACGGTTTGAGGTGTCCTGGGGTATTCCTGAGGTAGAAAGCTGGATTCCAAGTGCCTCAGAACTGAAAGAAAGCACGGCCCCATGGGGCCGTGCCTTCCTGTGGCTTTGCCACACTCTCAGCCTATGCTATAGCTGTATGCAATGGTTAGACAGCAAAAGCTAACTATAGTATGCACAGCTCTTGTGAATGTTAACATGCCATTGCAACTTGACTAGCCCATTGGGTACCCTGACACTAGATCAAACCGTACCCTGTGTATGTGTATATGAAGTGTTATTTGGACAAGAATAAATCTGCACTGGTAGACTAAGTAGAGCAGATTGTCCTCCATATGGAATGGATGCATCTAAGCAATCAACGCCCCAAACAGAGGAAAAAGCTAAGCATACAGAACCTGCAGCTGTAGACTTTTCAGCCTTTGTGATCATGTGAGCCAATAAGTCTCTTATACACACAAATGTGTGCACACACAAACATACACGTGCACCACAAATAAGCATACATACACAAACATACACACATACAAATAAGTATATACAAACATACACATACATATACACATGCATACACATACATACACACATACACACATACATACATATATATGCACATACCTATACACACATGCACAAACATATGCACAAACAACATACACAAACATATACACACCACACATAAACATATATGCACAAACATATACACACAAAAATATGCACACATATATACACACATGTGTGAATGGTAATATTTATAACGGCAGCACCCGATCTGGCTTGTTGTTACAGAGCCGCCATCTTCCTGACTAGGCAAGACCTGAGGCCTCAAGAGGCGGTGTGTTCTCGCTGCTGCCACCGTGGCTCAGGCCACTGGCTCAGGCAGGTCAGAACATTGGCCCCGGCACCCACAAGACGTCAGTGTGGGAGATAGCTCCACCAATCTACCACACAGTCTCCACAAGGCTGGGCTGAGCCCAGACCATCCCGCCATCCATGCGGTACACGGTAAAAATGAGACTCTAGTGCTTAATGATTATCCAAAGGTTTTATATGTTTGGTGATGCTCAATAACAAGAAGCCCACACAATTAGAGGTGTGACCCAATACCTAACCTAGATATTACAACTACCTCAGACTGCTAGAGACACACGTACATCCACGTCCATTTTCCTCTCTCTCCTCTGGTCCTCTCTCTCCGATAGCTCCTCCTCTTCCTTCTCCTCTTCCTCTTCTTACTCCTCCCACGTTAGCTCCTCCCAAAATACTGAGTTTAATGTGGCAGGAAATATACCGCTACACACATGTACAAACATATACACATACATACACACACAAACATATGTACACATATATAAACATATACACATACATACATATACAAACGTACACATATACACACATACATGCACATATATACACATGCACAGACATACACATACATGCACATACACACGCACACACGCTATTGTTTCTGTTTCTCGGGAGAACTTTCAGGCATCTGTCTTTATGTGTGTATAGTTATCTCCTCAGAGTAAATGCGCCAGGAGAACTCTTCCCCGGTAGCGTCAGGGGCTGAATGTTCAGTGCACACCCACATCTCCAGTCAGAAACATGGACCTTCTCGGCAGCCCCAGCTCTCAGATGCTGCCTCCGAGGGTTGTGTTCAAATGCTCAGTACTGTTAGTCATCTGTCTGCATTTCTTCTTTTGTTCCCTTTGTGATCTGTGCCTGTGATGTTGTTCACACATTCTATTTAGTTGGTGTCTCCTTAGAATTAGATAAATGTCTTCCAAAGGCCCATATGATGAAGTCTTAGCCCCCAGCATGATGCTATGTGGGGAAATGATAACTTTGGAGGTATATCTCATGAGAAAACATTAGGCCTTTGGGAGCACGTCCTTAAAGGAGATATTAGCACTGCCCAGTCTGCAAAACATGTCAGGTGCCCATGGGCCAAAACTGTATGCCAAAAATAAATTTTGTCATCTTATAAATTCTTTCTTATAAATTATCTTGTAAGTTAATTATCACCGGTGTTTTGTCACAGTGACAGAAAGCTGACTAAATCTCTTAAGTCACACTGTCTGATAACCAGACTCTGACATCATAACGTATGTACATGCAGCAGATTCAGCAGGTGTGGTGGTTGGACTGGGAGGTCCTCCATGTGCTCAGGCATTTCAATGCTTGGTCTCTACTTGATGACTCCGTTTGGTAGGTTTAGGAGCTGAAGGAAGTTGCCTTGCTGCAGGAACTATGTCACTGAGGGCAGGCTTTGACATTTCAAAGGATTTGAGCAATTTCCAGCTTGTTTTCTCTGCTTCCTATTTGTACTTCCAGATGTGAGTCCCCAGCTCTCTGCTCCCGGCTCCAGTCCCCACACCTGCCATGATAGTGACAGACTCTTAAACCTGTGGAGCCAGAAGCCCTAAATAAGCCCTCCATGTTGTAAGTGGCCTTGGTCATGGTGCCTTATCACAGCATAGAAAAGAAACCAATACAACCGGCTTTCTGAGCAACACCTGGAGGGAGAGGGGGCATCAGTACAGGGCAAGCCCAGCTGTGACATCCCCAAGTTCTCAGATTGCTATTGCTTGGGCACCTGATTCTGTACAGCCTTAGCAAGCTGACCCATGCAGGCATGCTGCCACTAGAAGGCGCTGCAGTGCTTAGACCACAGCTTTCTTCAGCAGGGGGCAACTCTTGGGAAGGTCCCGGGAGAGCAAACACTCTTGACAGTGGAGGAAGGGATGGATGCAGCCCTAAAGAAAGGGTGTGGGCGTGGGTGGTAGCAGTCAAGGCACTGGGATTTTACATATTCGTCTGAAAGAGCTCTATATACAAATTCATCTTCCTATTAAATGTTCCTAGCTCAGCTTTAGGAGCAGAGGTAGAGTGATGAGAGAGCATTTTTCTGGGATGCATGAGGCTGGGTGCAACATACAGCAACACACACTCACACAGACTGAGTGCCACACACAGCAACACACACACAGCAACACACACACACACTCACACAGACTGAGTGCCACACACAGCAGCAATACACACACAGCAACACACACACTAACAGCACCACACACACACTCACACACAGTACCATACACTCATAGACACACACAGCACCACTCACATAAACACACACACACACACAGGATTCAATTCTGCTTTATTTCAGTGTTTAGTATCACGTTTACATCCTGAAGATGTTTTGGTGGCAGTGGTGCTGTTTGCCTGTTTGTTTATACAGTTGGTTCTATCCGATCCCCTCAAGCTTTGAGATTCTGGCTAAAGATTACAGTCTTGCCCTGTACTTCCCTCTAACTTTCTGTGGCTTTCTATCTGGCATTTAATTAACTTGATAAAGATCTCAGTTTATTGCTGCTGTAATTTTGTGGCTAGTGTTTTGCCAAATGCATAATGAGTTGTGCTAATATATTTTACCGGGTAATAGCCCTTTTCCAAGTGTGATTTAATGTCATTCTTATTGTTCAGGAAGTCTTCCTAAGTCTATCCACGTTTCTAGGCACATGCTTCTGCCCCGCCTCCCCTGAGGTCATTTCAAGTGTATTCTGATCACTGAAACACAGCTATGTGCTTTAAAATAGCTCCAGAAATTACCAATTACCCAGGGTTTTTTCTCCCTAGAACTTTCTTGGCTTTCTTTAAAGTCCTGGATAAACCTTAAAATCTTTTGGTTAAGTTCTAAAAAGAAGCCCTAGCAGGACAGTCTGTCTGTCTGTCTGCCTGCCTGCCTGCCTATCTGTCGCCTGGAAGAACAGAGTCCAAACAATTCTGTGTTTTCATCCTGGAAACTTTAGCAGTTTTTTATGCTTTAATCACTGTTTTACTCTGCTTCTTATCGGGTCTGAGCCATCTCATTTAAAGGAACCCGAAAATGGTATTCCTTCCTGCAGGAGGACCAGGAACATCTTCGGTAGAAGACCATTGTTTTTACTAGACACGCCCCCTCATTCACTACTAAAGCATCTGCATCAAGTGCATGTTTTTCTGTGACAAGAACTATCTTAGGGTCCTTTGGTGTTTCTGGCTGTGCCTGCCTATCCTTTTGGCACTTCTGGTTTGTTCCATTTACAAGTCCTGAGCACTGCATGCAGCACAAGCTCACAATTCTGTCCCTGTGGAGCCTCTCTGGGTCTCTAGTTGGTTCTCAACTTAGTCTATATCCTCTTCAGGCCTCCGTAATTTTCCTTCCCTGAGGGAGGCCTTTGGTGCTGTGCTTTAAACAGCCGCCTGTTAATTCCTGCCAACTGTTTGCCCATGCTGCTTTCTCCATCTGGTCTCTCCTTGCTATTTCTGCACAGTTTTATTGGGGGGATAACCATGTTTTTCAATTTAAATAGTTTTCTTGTCACATATTGTTGTCTTTCACAGACTTACACTGCTCTGACATCATCCTGAGCTTCCAAATCTGGATTCTCAAATGATTTGTCCTTTTTCTTGGGGTCCATCCGTTTCCTGAAGGAACACTGGACCTTACTACAAATGGAAACAAATATGGTGGATTTGTTGTTCTTTTTCAGTCTTGCTGGATTTTATAGTATTTGGCCTTTTTATGCTTTTCCTGTACATCTTTATAGAAGGAGTCCCATGTAATCTCGGGAGTAGCTGTCATGGAAAATTGGCTCCAAGGTAAAGTCTCCCTGAAAAGATTGAAGAGTAGGGAAGTCAGAATTAGCAATGCCCTGTTTTCTAGGCAATCTTCTGAGAGGTCTGGGAAACAGGAACAGGATCCAGAGTGACAGGAACCATGCAGAAAGGCTTGTGTCCTGCATTCCAGCTCTTGCTGAGCTGAACAGATTGCCCAGAGCTGCCTGTGTTACACTTGGACTTCTGCTCCCAGAGACAAAGGTGCTCAGAGAAAAAGACACCCTGACTCTACCTCTAGTGCCGTTTGCTGCCTGACCCTGCCCCACAGAGCTCACATGTTTTCTTTGTGCCTTTTTTGCTATGTTATAGAATCTGGGCTCTCCTGTCCCTGTTTTTTGTAGACACAAAGCAGAGATTTTTTTTTTTTAAAGCATCCTTCTGTTTCCTGTAGAGAGCGGTTTTAGAGATCTGTTCTTCGTCCAAGTCCTCCAGCTAGCGCTGTTTTCTGGAGCTTCAGAATGATCTCAAGGCAACTTCATTTTAATCTTTGCCCCTCTTAGAAAACAGCAAAGCCATGTCTCCAAGCTTGGCATCTGCAGACAAGCACAGGATGTAGATTGTCTTGGGCCATTCACTCTCCACTCTCCCAGGAGAGGTCAGCAGCTCCATCCAACAACTGTCCAGAGAATTAATAGAGCCCTTGGCCCCATCTTCCCTTTGAGCAGTCTCCCGGGTAGAACTTGTCAAAGACCTCAGTATGTTGATGGTATCTCCTGGGGATGTCAGACCCCATTAAGGATCTGTAACAAATAAAATCTGCCCACCACTTCATGTACCACTGCCTAGCCCCCATCTTTGTGATGAGACTGTGATGGATTAGGAGATGTTGCTTTGCGATGTTCATGAGGATGGAGGGCCAATGGTGGAGATCAGAACCCTTATAAGAGAGGCATCAGAGAGCTGCCTCCCCTCCCGCCATGAGAGAGCGCAGTGAGAAGTGTCATCTTGCCTCACCAGACAACAAATCTGCTGGTGCTCTGATCATGAACTTCTGGCCTGCAAAACTCAGAAATAAAGTCCTATTGTTTATAAGCTACTCCACCCATGGGCTTTTGTTAGAGCAAGCAAGTAGCCGGACATCTCTCATTTCTCCTCTTGCATTCTCTTTTTATAAATAAGTCAGAGCCATGCTATCCTTGTGGAAAGCTGTATGAAGCATGATGCTGAGGGCTCTGTATACATTATCCCCTTTAATCTTCATGGCAGCTCCACAGAGCGGAGCGAAGTCCTGTTGTTATGAAGCTGACTTTATGGATGGAGGGGCTGAGCTCAGATACGTTGACTGAGCAGAGACCACACAGAGATTAAATATGAATTTCCATTCTATTAACAGTTATCAGCCCCTTCTGAGGGAGCACAACAATTTGGGACAAAACACGCCCTTCTCAGTGGCCTTTCTGCTAAGAATGGATGGGCAAGTCAGGACTGTGGTCATAATACCTGAAAAAAAGAACAAAACCAAAGGTTTATTTTGCCTTACTTTGAGGGTACGGTCCATCGTTGCAGGGAAAGTGGGTGTCTTAGTTTGGTGTAAGCTTAAATTTTTTACAACCTACTTTTATTAAGGGTTCAATCTCTCCTCCAGCCCACCACCCAGCAGAGGTAGTGGAAGAGAAATGTTATTAGGATATGGATATAGTTCTTTGAGGGGCAAACTTGATCTTCTTTGACAGCAATTCAGTCCTGTAGCAAACATCCAATACAACTCAGCAGCTACAGACCAGTCCTCTAGGCAGGCAGACACCAGGCAAAAACCAACAGCTTCAGTCCAGTACTCTCGGCAGGCAGATACCAGGCATGAACCAGCAGCTATAGTTAACATGTGTATCTTTAGCAAAAAATAACAAGGTGAAGCAAACCAGTGCTCAGTGCTCATCCCCCACTGTTTGTGGGGTCATATTTACACCCTTTTATCACAGGTCTTTTCATGTGTTTGCTATATCAAAACATCCTTTCACCTGTGTACCCCCAGCAAAACATCATTTGACATAACTAACTTTCCAAAGAACTACAAGTTTCCACTTCAGTTTGAGTTTTATTTCTGTGAAGAGACACCAAGATCATGGAAACTCTTATAAGGGAAAACATTTCATGGGGAGCTGGCTGACAGTCTCAGAGGTTGAGTCCATTGTCATCATGGTGGGAAGCATGGCAGCATGAAGGCAGACATGGTACTGGAGGAGCCAAGAGTTCTCCATCTTGATTCGCAGGCAGCAGGAGGGACTGTGACTGGGTGTAACTTGAGCGTAAGAGAACTCAAAGCCCGCCCCCAGAGTGACACACTTCCTCCAACAAGGCCACACCTACTCCAACAAGACAAAAATCTCTTAACATTGCCACTCCCCATGGGTCAAGCATTCAAACCCAAGAATCCTATTCAAACCACCATAGCAGGGTAGCAGGAGCTTGGGGTGACTAGCCACATTGTGACTGAGGCCAGAAAACAGAGACAATGCTGATGTTCCACTGGCTTTCTCCCTTTGTTCTGTCTGGGACCCACCTGTAAAATTTCACCTCCCACATTTAGGGTGAGTCTTGTCATGTCAGTTAACTGCTCTACAAATGCCTTCATAGCCAAGCCAGGAGCTTTGTCTCTTATTTAACTCCAAATCCCATCAGGTTGATAATCAGTACTAACAACGAGTCCATCCCTTGTCAGTGTGCTATGCAAATTACATCACTTTTAAGCCATATCCTTCACTTTTTATCCCCACAGGCTCATGGCCATCTCATAATGTAAAATGTATCGAGTGCAACTCCAAAAATCCCAGTTGTCTTTAAGAATCCCAACACTGTTCAAGTAGGTAAATACAGAGTCTCTTTAGACTCATTGAGACAATCTCTTAACTATGAACATCTAAAAAAAAAAATCTAAAAACAAATTATTTATTTCCAATATGCGATTGCACATAAAATTCCCATTACAAAAGGCATAAATGGGAGAAGAGCAAGGAATGATGGGAACAAAGTAAACACAGCAAATGCTAAGTCCTGCAGCTCCACATCCAGCACAGAAGACTCATGATGACATCACCTGGGAACCAAAAGGTTTTGTGTAGCACTGCCTCACCAATTCTGCCACCTACACACATAGCCCCTTTGCTTGGCTAGCTCCACTATGTGTCTTAAGCTTTCCTTGGTGGTATCCTATGGTCCTGGCATCTTCAACATCCTAGGCTTTCCACTGCAACTTACACTTCACCTTCAAAGCATCATACAATGGCCTCCAAGTGCCTCCTTCTGCACATTGCTGGCCTTTTCAGTTCTCTGAAACCTTGGCAAAGTTCTCCCACTACCTTCATATTGTATCCTTCATGTATACAAAACCAGAAGCATGCAGATGGCATAGTTAAGTTTTATTGCCAACTTGAGTGTAGCCTGGTTACTTGGACCAAAGCTGTAGTGGTTTTTGTGAGCTTCCATGGCTGAATCTAAGGGAAAAAATTCCTGGACTGTTGTTTTCAAGCAGGGACCACATATAGCGCCAACCTTAGATCAAGCTCTCTCCTTTTAAATGGATTTACAAGTTAGAGCCTTCCATAGGTGGGATCTTATACTATGGACTCGTTTCCTTTTCCCAACACAGCAGCACGTTTCTCACATCTTTCTGCTCCACTTGTTGCTCTTTCTCGCTACGTACCTGGGTAAGAGCAGTGAGCAATGACCATGCCACAACCTAAATTCTGTCCTGTTTTGATATTTCCTCCATCAACCAAATTATTACTTTTTAATTTAACTCCAACGAAAGTCTCAGTATATGCACAGAATGCAACCAAATTCTTTGTCAAACTATAATTCAAGTGGACCCTGTCCAAGTTCCAAAGAGAATCTTTGTTCGTCTCTGAAAGTTCATGAGCCGGGTCTTCACTGTCCACAGTTCTCTCAGGATTTGAATTTTCCAAGATCCCATTAGAGCAGCCTATTAGCCTTCTAGCCTGAAGCTCTAAACTCTTCCACATTCCTCCCACAAACAAGCTCTAAAGATAAACCACATGGCCAGCTTTATCATACCAACAACTCCACTGACAAAAATACTCAACAAAGAATTTGTTTGCCTAACGCCAGCGCCGCCTCTCGCTTGCCGAGCTCCAGCCGAAGGAGAAGGGGGGTAAGGAGGTGCCCATACCATGGCTAGTACAAAGCAGACTGCCCGCAAATCCACCTGTGGTACAGCACCCAGGAAACAACTGGCTACAAAAGCCGCTCGCAAGAGTGCGCCCTCTACTGGAGGGGAGAAGAAACCTCATCGTTACAGGCCTGGTACTGTGGCACTCCGTGAAATCAGGCGCTATCAGAAGTCCACTGAACTTCTGATTCGCAAGCTCCCCTTTCAGCGTCTGATGCGAGAAATTGCTCAGGACTTCAAAACAGATCTGCACTTCCAGAGTGCAGCTATTGGTGCTTTGCAGGAGGCAAGTGAGGCCTACCTGGTTGGCCTTTTTGAAGATACCAACCTGTGTGCTATCCATGCCAAACGTGTAACAATTATGCCAAAAGATATCCAGCTAGCTCGCCGCATACGCGGGGAGCGTGCTTAAGAGTCCACTATGAGGGGAAACATTTCATTCTCAAAAAAAATTTTTTTTCCTCTTCTTCCTGTTATCAGTAGTCCTGAATGTTAAATATTTTTTCCATGGGGTCAAAGGTACCTAAGTATATGATTGCAAGTGGAAACATAGGGGACAGAATCAGGTATTGGCAGTTTCTCCACGTTCATTTATGTGTGAATTTTTAATATAAATGCAAGATGTAAAGCATTAATGCAAGCAAAATGTTTCAGTGAACACATTTCAACAGTTCAACTTTATAACAATTATAAATAAGCCTGTTAAAATTTTCTGGACAATGCCAGCATTTGGATTTTTTTAAAATAAGTAAATTTCTTATTGACGGCAACTAACTGGTGTTTGTAGCATTTTTATCATCCAGTAGATTCCATCCATCACTATACTTTTCTAACTGAGCTGTCCTACATGCAAGCACATGTTTTTAATGTTGTCTGTCTTCTGTGCTGTTCCTATAAGCTTGCTATTAAAATACATTAAACTATAAAAAAAAAAAGAATTTGTTTGGCTCACAGTTTGGGGGGCGCACAATCCATCGTATCAAAGACGCTCTGCATGAGGCAGTGGGTCACGACACCCCACAGTCAGGAAGCAGGGTGAGAATAATGCTAAGGGTTCATTTGCTCTCTCTTCTTCTTTTTTATCTTAAATGATTTATTTATTTTATTTATGAGTACATTGTTGCTTTCTTCAAACACAGGAGAAGAGGGCATCAGATCTCATTACAAATGGTTGTGAGCCACCATGATATTGCTGGGAAATGAACTCAGGACCTCTGGAAGAGCAGTCAGTGCTCTTAACCACTGAACCATCTCTCCAGCCCTTGCTCTCTCTTCTTTACCCAGTCCAGGAATCCAACTGAAGGAAAGAAGGTGCCAATCACATCAAGACTGAGTCATCCTCCCTCAGCCAGTGCAATCTAGAAATTACCCCACTGATGTGCCTAAAATTTGCTTCTTAAATAATTCTAGATCTCATCATGTTTATAATCGATATTAACCTTTATAAATGGGATATTGTTTTTCCATGCCCTTAGGGGGGGACAGTCAGAAAGCAGCAAGAAACGGGATTATGAGTGCAAAGAAAATTCACAGTCATTTTTACTGATCCCTGATTACCCTTCCCCTTCCCTTCCTGGATTTGGGGGTTTTTTACTATTTATTAACCAATGTGCAGTTTACTTGTTTGCTTTTCACTACTTGCGCTTAGAGTGCTCCAGTAGGGAGGTCCTTATTGGTCTTCATATCACTGGCAGAAAAAAATATTAAAACATTAAAATAAGCCATGATATTCCCCACAAGCTCCTTCCTTTTAGCGTGAAATTCTTCTTTCGGTAAAATTCTGGAGTGCGGGAATATGGAGATATCTATCTGGCCATGGAAAACGAGTGCATCAATGGCTCATTCAGCCCCAACAAGAGCAGACAGTAGGATGCCCACAGTGCTGGTCAGGAAGGTCTTAAATACAGACAGTAGGATGCCCACAGTGCTGGTCAGGAAGGTCTTAAATACGATGCAGTAATGAATAGTCTCCAAATCCCTGGGGCCTAACACAGATGTATGTCTCAGTCTGTTCCACGTTCATTTTAAGTTCAAAATGCTCTGCTCCTCACAGAAAACCCTGCCTTCCAGAAACTGCTATTTCAAAGACTCTGGTCACTAGGCAAGAAGGCAGGAGCACTGGGAAGAATCTGATGCCGACAGTTCAAAACTCCAAGTTGGAGGTGCATCCGCACTTCCGTTCATATTCCATCCCCCAGAAATAATCTCATGCCTCTACCTAACCACAAATGGGCTGAGAGGTATAGCCCTACTGTGTGCTTATAGAAAAGGAAAATGCAGAAAAGCACTGATAGTGGCAACTTCCAGCTACATCTGCCTGCTGCAGATGGTCCATGGTTCACAAGCAGTCCAGTCTCCCAAATGACTGACATAATTAGGAGCCAAGATCCACCTAGTTGTGAGAGGAGAAATCATCTCTGGCCATGGAGAAAGCTTCTTCTCTAGTAGTTTTAACTTTCCTTTCCCTTTTTCTTGTGTTTGAAATCTCACTTTTCTACCTGAGTTGTACTTAGGTCATGGAATTAGCTTCAAGGATATCATCAACTGTGGATTGCATCTTGACTAAATGACTAGTGAACTCTGGGCAGAGCCACGCTGATATTTCCTCCTTCTGTGAGGAAATCAGTACCTGTCCCAGACTCAGTCATCTGCACAGGGCAGATTTGTTGGCTGGCGGATGATAGGAGTTTCCCAGCTTGTTTTCTTTCAGTTACATGAAGGAGCCAAGCTACACATCACTGAGACCTTTTGTTGGAAAATGTTGTAAATATAAATTATTAAGGAAAATCAGTTTTCACTGCTGTTATAGCTAAAACAAATAATCCTGTCTTCTCAGTTGGCATTTCATTCTCCCTGGGCTCTTATGAACATGAGTGTGTGTGTGTGTGTGTGTGTGTCTGTGTCTGTGTCTGTGTCTGTGTGTCTGTGTGTCTGTGTGTGTGTATACATACATATTCTGAAGGCCCTTTCCTCACTCAGAACCTTTTCTCTGGGGAGATACTGTCTCCTCCAAACACCCACAACCTTCAATGACACCTTTAGAATTCCAGACAGACCCTTCCAGGCTGTTGCCCTGCACCTCACCAGCCTTCTCTATAAATGTCCCAAATTAAATTGTCTCAGGCTGAGCATCCTCCCTTCTGCCTAAGGTCATCTACCTCAGGAAACAATGATGAAGGCCAAGCACTTTTTCTGAACAAGTCTCCCCTTTCCCCTCCCTCTTCCCCCTCTCTGTTTCTCTCTCCCCCTCCCTTTCTCTTACCCTTCCCTTTCCCCTCCCCAGTCCCTCACTCTCATCCTGCCCATGCAACGATCATGACCCATCCGGAGGGTTCAGCTCACACTCCCCTCTCTGCCTCCCAGACACACGTTGGAGCCCTGCCCTGTTCTCTGTGCGGTCACTCCTCACCTGTCTTTGTACTCTGGCTCTCACCTCTCTCCAGTTCTCCTAGGACATGTTTTTTTAAAGGAATGTTTATTATTTTAAAGCATGATTTGAAGGTGGGTATTGTGCCACAGACTTATAAACCCAGCCTTTCTCTAATTCAACCACAAGGGTCCCCGACCTCAGTCTATTGGTTGGGTATAAGATTAACACTTATTTCCAAGATTAGTCGCATGGTTGGAAGTTCCACAAGGATAATAACCATGCTGCTTTGCTCAAGACTTTGTTCAGCCTTTTACCCAAAAATTCGGACAGACTTTTGGTATATAATAAGCACCGAGAAAACCCTGTATACGACGTGAGAATCGCCGCGTTTCTACCCCACGAGATGCAAAATTAATAATGCTGATTCTAAATTCAGTTACTTGGCCAAAAAGCAAAAGAACGTGGCACAAAGCTGTTGATTTGTAAAAGAAAGAAATGAAATGCTCTTCCCAGTGTTCCTCAGTGCCATCCACACTGAACGAGCTGATGCATCCCCGATAGTGGGTCCTGCACCGTTAAAAGAGGCTAAAACGGATCTTTGCATGTTGTTACACCTGCAGTGTACCTGATAGCAAGCACAGTGTGACACCTTTTATCTAAGGAAGGAGGCAGTGTGCTATGTGGATGCCTGCTCTCTTTTGTTTAAAATATGAAGAAAACAACATTTAATTTAAAATAGGTAAAGAAGGACTCAGGAGCAGGAGTAGAGGGCTCTCTCTGACTCGCTGGGTAGTTTAGCTTCAGAATCTTGCCACGAAGTTAGAAGATAAAATTAAACCGAACTTGGAGGAAAATTCTCATAAATCAAAGCAAGATAAAGGAACCTGTTGGGGTAATATTTAACCATGCAGAGAAAAAACGTTTTTAAATAAACCTAAGCCATAGGACAGGGGCTACTCATACATGCAGGTCCAGCTGAAATTAAAGACAAAGGATGCAAAGACATTCTCAGTAGCTTTTGTTTGTCTTGTTTCCTGATATGATTGGTATTGTTTTAAAGTTATGCAAATGCACTCACACACAAAATGCTTAAAAACCAAAAGACTAAAGTAAAGCAATACAAAGATCAAAAAAAGCTAAAATCCCTTGAAATCTTGATTTTTACTTAGAAATATAAACATGGACTCACAACATACTTTTCTTTTCAAATAAAAAAGGGCCCCATATTTTCTAATGCAGTAGCAATTCAGATTTCTTTGATTTCCAAGAAAAATGACCAGAAACAGAAAGCATCATCAGCTATGACGACCCCCGACATCCACACTTCTGTCTCTAAGTACGTTTTTAGGGCTCCATTGTAGAGAAGCGGAGCCTGATTCATCTCTCGTCAGAAATCCTATGCATTAATCTTAATGGAAAACAAGAAAACTAACCAAATTATCTGGGAAATCTCTAAAATATTCAGGAACCATGCTGGGAGGATTCCCACTTGCCAAGAACAAGATAACTTAAGCATCAAAGAGACCAGTGAGTTGAATTATATGGAATAAGTTAAATTATATGGGAAAACTGACGGTGATAAACTGCCTGCATTGGTCACACCAAATCACTATTCCCAAAACTGGTATGTGGAAAGGAAAAGCGGATCTATGTGGACTCTTCTACACATGCTGTCTGTGGGGGAGCTGATCGATAAATGTCTGGAAGTCCTTGTCTATAGAAAAAGTCCAACTACCAGACGCAGAAAGAATGGCTGTTAAAATATCACTATCTGAACCCCTCAGAAAACCACAGATGCGCAACGACTATAGACAGCCAGCAAATCCAATCCTTGGAAAACTGAGAAGAAAATTCCCACTTATGGAGCTATATAACCAAAAAGGAGAGATGCCAGGCTCCCAGTGCCCTGGTGGCAGCCAGTGGGAGGAGCCCAGAAACACATGGTAAACATTCCTGTGAAATAAAATCCAAGCCAATCAAGCCAGTCATCAATTCACGCAAAACAGACGGCAGTGTCACAGAATACAGTCAGCCAAACCCAGTGCGTGGAAATTTCCGTAAAATATTTCATCGAGTTTCTCCAAGTGAATCACAAGGCAAAATAGTGGGAGCATGGCCGTGCGTTTGACAAATACATGTGCACTTTTTCATTTCCTGTTACTAACTGTGAAAAGAAGCAGAGAATTCTGATCGCTGACTGGCTATTAGATGATATGGAGGAATTACTTCAAATCTCTAGCGTGGATAATGATAAAATGACTTATCTTTTGCAGTAGCTCATTTCTCTTACAAATACATAGTTAAGAATTTATAAATAAAATAGTAGAACCCTGGTTTTCTTTTACATTATTTATTGGGAGCATTACAGTAGAAATGAAGGGGATATTTTTGTAGGTAAAGTTGGAGCTAAATGCTTAGACTCAGTTTCCCCAATCTAAATATTTCTTCTCGGTAGATATTAATAAAGTAGCTCTTGGCTTCAGCACTCAGGAGAACAGACCCTGTACCCTGTCTGGGTAGCACAGTAGAGCTGGCCTTGGTGGCAGAAGAGAGGTGCACAGGTAAGCCAGCCCCAAGGGCATGAGCGTTGGATCCCTCATCTGCAGCTTGATGGCAAGGGAGAGATGCCCTGCCTCACCACCTGTGGCAGGCAGGTGGGCGGGAGAGCTGGCCCTGGTGGCCCTGGTGTCCTACTAGTTGGAGCACTAGGGAGAGCAGAGGGGGGGGGGGAAAGGGGGATGGATCTCACCTGGACAGCACAATAGAGCTGGCCCTGGTGGTATAGGTGCTGGTAAGGGAGCCCCAATGGCATGAAAGCAGGAAACGTGGCCCTGCCCCTTGCCGGCTGTGGCATTCGGTGAACCAGCTGGGGCAGGGTTGGAGAGCTCCCCCTGGTGGTGAGGGTGCAGGAGAGCTAGTGGGATGATCAACTCAGCTATCATCCAGGCCCAGATCCAGGGCTTTGAGCTGTCCCACCCCAAAATCTACCCCGTCTATGAACTGCTGAAGCACATAAAAAGGAACCCAAAGGATCCAAAACTACAGGATCTCTGTGACACTGGGCAGCAACAGGGTAACCGACGCGGGGTCCCAGTGAGGATCCAGTATTGATAGTGTAGCCGAAGTCAGAGGCCTCGAACCAGACCAATGAGTCATGCACACCACTGTGCACACAAAGATGTGTGGACAGAAGGGTATAGTGTGGGACACCCTTGACAAATTACAGCTTCCATGACAAGATGGATTGTTTTAGGGAGGGGTAGTTTTTTATTATTATTTTCTATTCTTTTATGAGAGGAATTTGCAAGGATGGAAGGGATGTGGGAATGAGTGGGATTGGGTGCATGATGTGAAACTCACAAAGAATCAATAAAAGTTTAAAAGATACATAGACATCCAGCAATAAAGCCTTTACAAACCAGTAAATAAATAGTAAATAAATTAGCTCTTAATTCTATCAGAGAATAAGAATCACATGGGGGTTTTGTAATATTTTAACTTTATGTTTTTTAAAGATTTATTTATTTTATGTATATGAGTACACTGTCACTGTCTTCAGACACACCAGAAGAGGGCATCCGATCCCACTGCAGATGGTTGTGAGCCACCATGTGAGTGCTGCGAATTGAACTCAGGACCTCTAGAAGAACAGTAAGTGCTCTTAACCACTGAGCCATCTCTCCAGCCTTTAACTTTATATTTAAGACTATAAAATACCTCCTAAAGTTGTCACTTCAGCCCAACTGTAATAGATTGGCAAAGTCAGAAGCCCCTCCTCCACACTTGTGTCTCTTGCTAGGACAATAACTCAGTGGTAGTAACAGTCAAGGTGTCTCGCTTGCTTGCACCCTTGGCCTGAGCCAGGCACTATGGTTTGCACAGAGTACTTGTATGAAGACACGCAATCACCTGCTAGCCCAGCTCCAGATTGTGGCCTCCATTTCCAGGCAAACTGTTCGGGTTCCTGGCATGTTTCCTGCTCCATTTTCTGATATCTTCCAGACTGCTCCTATCTGCTCGCATTGGAGAGTTGATGAAGACACACTTGTAATAAATCATCTCTGTCTCTCCTTAGAGAAAAGTCATCCACAGCCTTTTCTTGTACATCTCTGCCTTGATGAGCAAGTTGTGGTGGTCTCTTTACATTCTCAGCATGAGGGATAATGTGGTTTCCATGAACATCTAACAAATGTGTCAATGGCCAAGGGCCCTCGGAGCTCAGTCGGTCTGAGTTCAATGCAGAGATGATCGGCTGCTGGAGGTTAGAGGCAGCCATATCAAAGACACAACAGTTGACCAGCACTATGGGCCCTGTGGGTGTGAATGTGGATCAGTGATCAAGACCCTCTAGGACACAGCTTTTGTGTTCAAGGTGACCTGTCATGTGAGGGACATAAGATGGTGTAATGGGGTGGGCCTGAACCTGGAAATTAGACAGACGTTGGCTGGAACCCAAACCAGCTTCTTACTCAATATTTTCATGTGAGCAATAACTTTCACTTTCTGGGCCTCACACTCTTTCTCCATGTTCTGGCTTGCTGTAAAACAAGCCCCCACCACCCAGCCCATGTATGGAGCCCAAGAGAGGCTCCTCATGAATTTCGAGAGGGTTACTTTGGCAGCAGAAGTGGACTGTTTGGAACATCGTGTCCTTGTGACTAGTCCATCCATCTTCTCATCTCGTTCCAGAGGTCCTTGCATATATTTGGGGTTTCTGGCTTGGATTCCAGCTCTGGGAGCCTTTGACCCCAGCTCCTTCCAAGTTCAGGACGCTTCCATTTACCCAGCACCCTGGTCACTTCCCTCAGTAAGACATCGTGGGAGGGACAACTCCAGAGGGGGCAACCGCAGCTGCCACACTGGTGCAGAAGGAGGGAGGACAGCTGGGTGGCTCTGTAATCTCTACTCATCTGAAAATGATGAATGACTTCCTGCTCGGGCCAAGAAACTTGCTAATTAACAATCTAGTATTGTCATCTGCAGTCTGCTGCCCGGTTCATTTGTCTTTCCTGTGCAGATACATTACATTCTGAAGACCTTGCTCGGTGCATGGCTGCCTTTCTAGCTGCTTCCTTAAGGTCTGGAGGCCTGGCGGAAATGCTAGTGGGGAAGGGTCGGCGTGTGTCATAGACATCCTGGGGACATCTGGGACATAGGAGCAGGGAGAAGTGACGTTACAAAAGAGTCACTTGTGGACCAGAAGAAAATAAACGTACAAGGGGGGGGGGGTCTTAAGAGATGTGTCAGAGGGACTTGCTGCTCTTGCAGAGGATCCGAGTTCAGTTCCCAACACCTACATGGCAGCTCACGAAAGGCCAGTGTCCTCTTCTGGCCTCTGCGGGAACCTGCATACACATGGTGCCTGTGCATACATTCAGGTATACATACATACACATAAAATTAAAAGATAAAAGATATTTTTTAAAGAAATATTTTTAAAAGAAATGACAAGGCCCTTGTCATTTCCTCTCTGACCAAATCCTCAGAGCCACTGGAGGGGTGAAATGCAGGGTTAATGCCATTTGGAGCTCAACAAACTGATCTTCAGAAAGGGCAAATAATGTACTCAGGGTCACATAACCAGCAAATGCTTCATTTTATGTTTCAGCACAATTGATGTGATTCCGAACCACCATTCATGACAGCTAGCTACATGATACACTCCTCAATACAACCAGAAACTGTGGAGTTTAAACAGCATAATTGAAGATGTAACACACATGGAAAATTATGAGTGAAATATATTCAAAAATTAGGGTTCCGTGGGAGGAGGGGATGGAACCTGAGAAGAGTACAGAAAACTTCTCATGATTTATGGAAAATTCGTAGATGTTCACTTGTGTTGGATTTCAGTGTGTGCATGTGTGTGTCCACGTGTGTGTATGTGTGTGCATGTGCATGGATGCATGTGTGTGCACGTATGGATGTGTATTCATGCACTGTGTGTTTATGTATGTTCATGTGTTATGCATGTGCATGCATTGTGTGTGCATGCATGTATTTGTGTGTGCATTTTTGTGTACACAATGTGTCCGTGTGTGTGTGTATGTGTGTGTGTCTTTTCTGAAACCTAAAAGATGGATTCATAAGCTTATTTTTGCATTCACCAAGAATAAGATAAGCTCAAATCCACATATCAAAACTACTGTACAAAATTATACCTGATGCTGCTAAGACTTTAAACTGTGTTTGCTGAAAAAGCATTGACTGGACTCCAGTCCACAAGGGGATATGAGCCTGGCATCTGCCTTCATTTTGTATCTGTACTTTACTTGGAGCTGGTTACCAACATACCCAGTATATGGGAATGCTAACCACTCAAGGAGTTTATATAGAAACCTAGTGGCCATTAGCCCCTCTTATCCCCCTACAGGGCTGAGACAAAAAGATAAGAGAAACTGAGGCATCTTAATATCAGCCTTCACAGTCTCCCCTCAAACCTCCAGAGACATTGAGAGATCTTCAGTCACTGTCCTAAGCCAGAAGTCACCTCAGATTCCAAAAACAGCAGAGACTATGGAGAGACCATAACTGCATCGTGAGACTAGCTCCATGCAGAAGCAATCATCTAAGGAGAACCAGGTTGCTCCCCTCAATCTAGAAGGACGTCTTTGAAGCATTTTGTAGACCCATGGCTGACATAGTGGTCAACTGGCTCACACTCTGACCAGGACTACTCAATTATACAGACCTCTCATCCGTGTCCCCGTTGTTTCATACTTAAAAAGTCATGGCAGTCTCTGACATGGGCTTTGGGGTTATCGGGCCTCAATCTTCACGATGTCTCACATTGTTGGCCCCTCCCTTCCCTGCTCTCTATTCGTGTATATTTGTTATACAGGTGCGGATAGGTGGTCCAACCTGGCCTATCAGGGCCCCAGATCCACAGAGTCTTCCCCTTAATGCCAGTAACAGCCTGAAATAAAAAGGAACATAAAGTTCCTGTCTGTGTGACACAATGCCATAAGTCTAGACTAGTGTGTGTTAAAATTATTGACCAGTTCTGAGGATATGCAGGGATCCTCTGGCCTGTTGTACGTTACAGAACTTTTCTGTATCCTAAATACGACTCAGAAAAAGCTGCAATTCCAGCCTTGCTCCTGGCACTACACTTGGCCGACCTGTGCTTTCGGTCTGATTTCTCAAGCTGGTGACTGCTCCTGGGGCAGGGTGGGGGTGGGGCTTCACTCTTATCTCTCTGTTGTCCTCAGTCAAGAGGCCTAAGGGGACCATGAAGTGAGGAGGAGCCTGTGTCCCTGGATGCTTCTTAAATGCCTTTGCAAATGAACAGAAGGCCCCTGTCTTAGAGTTACTATTGCTGCGAAGCAACTTGGGGAGAAAAGGATTTATTTGGCTTACACTTCCATATCACTGTTCATTATCAAAGGAAGTCAGGACAGGAACTCAAGCAGGGCAGGAACCCGGAGGCAGAGGTGATGCAGAGGCCATGGAGGGGTGCTGCTTATTTGCTTGCTCCCCATAGTTTGCTCAGCCTGCTTTCTTATAGAACCCAGGACCACCAGCTCAGGGGTGGCAGCACTCCTAACGGACTGGGCCCTCCCCATCAATCACTAATTAAGAAAATGCCCTTGCCTACAGGCTGGCCTACAGGCTGGCCTACAGGCTGGTCTTACAGAGGCATTTTCTCAGTCGTGGCTCCCTCCTCCCACATGACTACAGCCTCTATCAAGTTGACATAAAACTAGCCAAGACAGCCACCCTCGAGATGTAGCATTTCCAACAGTAAATGAGCCAGTGCCATCCACAGACATATAATTCACTGCTATACCAGCCACCTTGGCTACCAGAGGACTGTGCCCTTATAGTCAAGCACATCACACCACACAGTGGAACTCCCTCAGGTGCAAACGCACACAAGTGTGGCACTGGTAAGGTGAGGGCTGCCATTAGCCTGTCTGGGTCCTTAGGTCTGGAGGTTCCAGTGCCAATGTCCTTGGCCTGGGCCCCACAGACCAACCACCCTCTGGCTATTAAGCCATCAGCCAGCAGAGGGTCACCTGTGTCTCTTGAACCCTTCCTTTGTCATCTGGATGTGGCAAATTCCATCTGAGAGGATGCAGAGCCATGTCGGCACTTACTGTGACACTCTCTGGAGTCCGAAAGCCTGCCTGCCACCTAGATGTTGTCATTGTCCCTTCTCTGTAGTGTGGAGGCCCCACTTAGATGCTGTCATTGTCCCTTCTCTGTAGTGTGGAGGCCCCACTTACTCATTCTCTTCCTTGCTGGGCCTCAGGACAGTGGGCCCTTGTGGGTCTGGGACTTCCAGAGTCCCAGACTATAGAAGGACTCCCTCTTGGCCTAGCATAGGTCACACACAGTCCAGGCCAGACAGAGAAGTCATGTATGAGATGCCCAGCAGTGAGGAAGCCTCAGAAAGAGGCAGCCTGGATGGCTGTCCTCGGCCGTGCTCACACCCACAAGTCCCTTCAGTCCAGAGAAGAGGGCTAATAGCACATGCTATCTAAATGTCACTCTGTCCAGTCATCTGTATGTCCCACTAGTGCCTGAGGCAGAATGAAGGATGAGGTGCAGCCTCAAGGGCTGAGATTTCTCCGTTTAGCAATTCTTGCTGCAGTCTCTCATTCAGCCAGAAGTGAACCTGGTCACGTTCTCTCTGTGTGAAGTAAATCCTCCCAGGGAGCACTCCAGGAAGTCCTCCCAGGAGAGCACTCCAGCATTCCCGCCAAGTCACTAACCTAACACATGAAAGTTTTCTGATTCCTCTCCGTGACAGACACCCTCATGCTTTCTGCTGTTTCCATCATGTGTAACCACGGAGGCTAACGAAGCCAGGAATGATGAAGCATTGCCAAAGCCTGGGCCTCTGGGTAGATTCTCGAGTGACACTGAGGCTTGCTCTGAGAATTTCAATAGTTCCAGAAGATGTTCATCTATTATGGAAACTGACAGTTCTGTGAGTGTGTGTGTTAGTGTGAGTGTGTGCGTGCATGCATATGCACTTTAATAATTCAAACTAGATTGAAAGAAAAATCTGAGGTAATCATTTCATAGATGCATCATTGCCAAGCCCTGGGGAATGGCAACTTCCCAGAAGTCCTTATCTGCCCAAAATTAGTTTTATCTACCCAAAGTTATTCTTATCTTCCCCAAATTAAGGGAAGTTTAGATTGCAACAAGTTGGAGCAATTAAAAAACAAAAAACAAAAACCACCCTGACTCCTGGCACAGAAGACAGTTGACCCTTCTCCATTTCTTCTATTAGTGAGACTTCTCTTCACTTACTTTTTTTTTTTTTAAACAAGGGCCACAGGCCTGTCCCAAATAGTCCCCACTTGCAAGTATCAGTCACAGAATGAGGATAAGGTTGCAGCCATCACTTACTTCTATTGAAGCACACACAAAAGGTCCCTGAAAAACGTCTTAGACTACTCACTCACCATGACTGTACATACCCACATATAATTCTAGTATTCCTTACATGGCCACCTGCTTACTGACACCTTGAATAGCCTGTGAGCCCACTGAGGGTGAGAACTCTATGTGGTGTCCTGGCCACCTTGTTCATTGTCTCGGTCGGTGCCCAGAAGATATCTATTACTGAGTAGCAGATGACCTTGTTCATGATGATTCTGGATCCCTTCTCTGTCCTCTGCGATGACCTGAAGGGAAAGTCAGTTCACATTGCCTTGGATGACCTCAAAGTGCTACTAAGAAATTCTATAACGTTGGATGAAGCCAACTGCTCAAGTTCAAACCAAAGTTCAAAATTACATCCCGGAATCAAGGTCTGGTAAAAAGCAGAACTCACTCATCTGGTTCCGGATGAGAGTTGTTGTCGTGGAGCACACAGGAGGGGGAGCATCCTAAAGAGAAGGGCCACTGGGAAGGCCAAGGCCCTGAGGTGGGAGCTCTCCTGGTATATTTAAGACCAAGGACATGAAGGGGTAGCACACTTGGGGGGAGAATTTTACTCTGAGATATCCCTGGAGGGTTTTGAACAGGATTTGTATTCTCTGACACATTCTAAAGTCTGATTGTAGTTACCAGTAGAGGAAGAAAGAAACGAGAGAAGAGGGAAGAGGCCAAGCATCACTGATGCCGATGTTGGCCTGGTGTGGGTCTGCAGTCTGAAGTCGTCATTCTCCTGAGTGAATCTGGAGAGACTATCTGGGGAACTGGAAGGGAAACAATTCTCTGGTTGACTCAACGTGCAATTTGCATATGGAATGTAGTAGTTCTGTGTTGTGCCCTGGGTTTTGGAGTCCTGGAACAGGTCTAGCAAAGTTTCTCTGTCTCTGGTTGAAGGAAAAGTCAGTCAGTCATTGAAATCCATTTGAGGTTCTCAGAGAATCAACTACTGGTCAGACATAGCTGCCTGAAGGTCTGCCAGCCAACTGCCATGTGTGGAGAAGTGACAATCCTGTAGACCCCAGTCACTGTCCCTCCAAACCCATCGTGGCTTCAGACTCCTGCAGGGCTCAGCACAAGATTCTCAGTTCAGCTCCTGGAGTCCTCATATTTGTGAAAATCCCTCCACGACTCCTGAGACCAGTTTAGCGCCTATGGTAGGGACATGGTGAGGAAGAGCTGGACTGACACTCACAGTGTCCCTTGCTGACTGGAACCTGAAAGTCACCGGCTTTCCAAGGGGGTCAGCATCACTCTCTGTGAAATGGAATGGGTTCCCTTGGTGACCTCCATGAGTTGTTGGAAATGCCTACGAGCACACTCAGTGTGAACCACTGCTATCCATACAAAGTATTCCCTAGAGATGATTATAGGAGAAAAGTGAGGCTGCATCTTAAATTCTTAGCAGGTACCCCCCTTTTTTTAATGAAAACTAAAATGAATTGTTAATCGTAGCATGAACCCTTCCTAGTTTCCTGACATTTTTAAGATGGCTCTCAGATTGTGCAAATTAACCTAGGTGTCTTTTAGAGTTGGAGTTGTCCTGGATGGGCTAATGCTTCTGATTGACAGGCTTGACAGCCTAGTGGTGAGGAGTAATACTGCATGCATGCATCCCGAATAAAGACAGAGGAAAACTCTGAACCCCACTCCAGCCCTCCGTGACTTCTGCCAACCCTGGAAAGGTTGGCCACACATCACCACGATTTAAATATTTGGTAGAATTCCTTTTTTAGTCTACTGGATTTTCTGATACCCCGAATACCTGTAATGTGAATGAACGTGTCCCACTGATCACACACAGCATGGATGAAGGAGACACCATTATCCTCAGTGCCTTTACCGTCCCCAGGCCTGGCCTGCCTTGCCCCATACCAGTACTTGCACGTGTTCAGTAAATGTGTGACGACACTGGTGAACACCAACCTTTCAGGGTAGTCTGTACAAACCTCATGACAGATTGAGGGATCCTGCCAGCTAGCTGTGACAATTACTGATACCCTCATAACATGCAGAAGCAAAAGTCTAGCGCCTGGTGGAAAGGTCAGGCATTCAACGGACCTGTTGCAAATGTTTAGGGGAAATGACCTCTGCTAGCTAGCGCATGACCACCTGGCTCCCTGCTCTGGGGAACAGGATTAATTGGCATCTGGAGGGCATCAGGAAAGAGCTTTGGGCCAGCCGAGGTCACAGTGACCACATAGCACCCCTCCTCCATTCCTCTGTTAATTGGGTTGCCAGAATTACCTGTTTTTCTTTTTAAAACCTCCGTAGACTCTGGCTCCAGCCCAGCCCGCTTTGCTCTAGCTGACACTACACCTCTGAGAAAAGGGTCCCACCTCCACCCCCACTCAAGTCCCACCCACCAGCACTCCAGTTGCTTTCTAAAACAAAGATTGGCAAGGATTTCAATATAGCCAGATGTCTTCTCAACTCTGTGGGTTTCTTCTTTCTTTCTTCCTTTTTTCTCCAGATTTTCCAAAAGGGCTTTTCAATGCCTTAATAGGTCCTTGGCTACAATGGATTTACAGGCTTAAGAATGCATAATTTGATTCAGGTATTTGTTGTCTCAGAGATAATCCACTTCATAAACTGTACAGTAAAAAGCTTGTTATCAAGGACCAACACACAACAGAGAGTAACTCGCACTGCAAGCCAGGAACTGTGGTTAGTAATAACATACCAACAAATAACTATAACATAGTAACAAGATGAGAGGAAGGTTACTGCAGTGGTTTCAATGTCTCTCATAGGCTCCAGTATCTGAACACTTGTTCCCTATTGATGCCGCTGATTGTGGAGGTTGTAGAACTCGGATTCTTTTTTTTTTTTTGAAAGGTTCTAAATTTTATTACTGGACAGACACCCTAATTTAGACACGAGCAAGTCTCCAGGTTTAAAATGTTGAAATCCATCTGGTAGGGCTGACCGATGACCATAGTTCAGTATAAACCCTCAGTCTTGCCACTGTGTAAGTCCTTACAGACCCAGCTTCGTTCTCCTCCAGTGTCTTCTCTTAGAGTTGTACCTGATTCTGTTACCAGTTTTCATCCGGATCCACTGAGGAATTGGACGATTTGGCTTTTGTTTCTTGGCCAGGAATCACTTGATTCTGAAAGTCTTGTGAGAAGACATGGTGAGAAGCTGAATCAGGCGCAGTGCGCACGATGGCGGAGGAAAGGAGAAGAGACAGAACTCGGATTCTTAACAGAGGAAGTATGTCACAAGAGCTTTGGAAGTCTGTAGCCTCCCGCCATGTCTGGTTTGTTCGCCCAGCCTTGGGTGTGAAGGTGCCAGCTTCCTGCTCCTGCTCCCATGCCTTCACCTCCCTAAGAACTCCTCTGGCTCTGGCTCTGTGTCTGTATGTATCTCTCTGTCTCTTTGTCTCTGTGTCTCTGTGTCTATTTCTCTCTCCCCCCCCCTCCCTCTCTCTCTCTCTCTCTCTCTCTCTCACACACACACACACACACACACACACTACGTATGACCACATACAACAATTATATTGTTAGACTCATTGCAGACATCTGAAAGGCCATCGTCACCAACTTGCCATCATCAACATTCCTGATGTATCTAGACCACAAAACTGAGATCCTCCTGAGTAAGCAGCTTGGGACTCTGCTCTCTGTTTAAACTTAGTGTTGCTCTATGAACGTTTCCCTGTGCCTTAAAATAGCTCCCAGAGCATGCACTTCACAGTATAGCTACAGCAGAAGGGCTAGAAGCTAAATCCTCCTGAAAGGCCTTTCCCCATCTGGTTGAGATTGTCGGAGGTGTGAATCTGCAGTGTACTTCAGTTCTGTGATGGAGATGCCTGACAATCAGGAAGCCCTCTGGACCCCAGCTGAGGGTGAATTCCTCACACTTCACAATGTAAAGAACCCTAGTGCTGTTTCATGTGGAAGACAGGCCTTTTTGTCTTCAGAGTGTGCACAGGCTCTGGTGGATTTTCCTCTTACAGAAACAGAGGCAGGATTTGCATATTCAGAGCCTGATGTGATGTAGTTGCTAGGCTCTGCCTGGATCCGTGAGGCAATGGGGGGACCTGGGGTGTCCAGATTCAAGGTCCACAGGGATAAGATGAAAACACTGGGTTTCATTGACACCCCCTCCCACCGAGAACTCACTTCAGAGGGCAAGTGGTCTGACTGTGCTATAGTGAGAACACTTGTAAACTGCAGCAAATGTAAACCCACTCCCCCTACTCCCACCCCCACCCTGTGGCTGTACACCACAGGGCTCAAAACACCCTGTGAGCTTTGGCTGAGGAATGACAGGCCTTTTCAACTATTCATCCCTCCTGACACAGAAAATCTGGGCTGAAAGTGGGTTGCAATGGAGTGGAACAGCCAACAAAATAGAACATACGCTAGCCAGAAGACGTTTCATCTGACCAAGATCATGCAACCAATGGGACTTCTAAGTTGCTTCTGGCAGGAGCTGCACAACCAGGCTCCCTCTGAGGCCCGGCAGATACAGGAACCGTCACCTTTACCAACGGTATATGCTTCCACAGAGCTGGAGGGAAAGGGGACTTCATTTTTTTTTATTTGAGAAAAAAATGTTTTCTAAAATTCAGGTCTCTTGTTAATTTATCAGGAGCCTGGTCTCAGATGGTTCTGGGAGACCGCTTAGTGCTGCAGATGATGCAGTTCTATGAAGAAAGCGGCTGAGGTCCCTTTGATGGAACTGAGAATCCCTGTGAGCATCAGATGCACTCGCAGAGAGGTGCCCACCCTTGTGCATGAGCTCCTTGGACCAGTTTACTCAAGTGATAGTAGGTCAACGCAAGGTTCATATTGCTGCTGCAGAAGGGCTGAGGGAAGCCTTCTGTCAAAGGACAGGGGCGGCCAAGAAGAGGAGGAGAAAACGCATCTACCTTGGGAAGTAGCCTTCCCAGGTATAAAGGGAGGTCCTGATGTTAAAATCCTGTTCTCCAATTGGTTCTCGATTTGTCAGTAAAGAAGGCCGGAGGGCCAATTGCTAGGTGGAAGGTACAAGAGAGACTTCCAGGTCCCAGGAGGGACGGGAGATGCAAGGAAGGAGAGAGGAGCCTTTCTGCCAAATTTGGGGGAAAAAGAACGCAGCAATCATGTGAAGTCTCCACTCCAGGCAGGTGGCCAAGGATGTTTGGCATGGGCTAGGTGGGGCTAACCACTGAAGTTTAGGGCAGGTGTAGAAACAGAGACAATAAATTGGTAAGGGCACACTTTTCCAGGTGGGAAATAGTAACACCCAACAATTGCGCCGAGAAGGCAAATTGTAAAGGAATTAACTGTGTGTGTGTGTGTGTGTGTGTGTGTGTGTGTGTGTGTCTGTGTGTGTCTGTGTGTGTCTGTATCCTCAGAGTCAAGAGTCTCTGGTGGGAGCTCATAGCAGTCACCTCCCGAAGCAAAGGCTGGTAAACAAAAGGGAAGCTGGGAGGGGCTGATAACACTGCGGATCCTGGGCTAAGGCAAAAGCATTTAAAACTACACACAACACCCAGGTCCAGAGGAACACTGGGATATCTGCAGGATAGGAACTATCACTGTGGCCCCGACTCAGAGACTGCGATGCCGAGATGGAGGACCAGAGCAGTCCCTCCACACTTCGAAGCAATTCCCCTCTGCGAGCGGCCGCACTGCCATGTCTAGTCTATGGTCTGGGATCCACACTGCACTGAGGACTATGGGAGCTGCACACAGCTCCCCTTTGAATCTGACTGTGAGAATTGATTTCCTGAACAATAGGAAACCACTTTAGTGTCTTAGTGTGTGCAGTGGTTAATCTTTAGGGTCAGCTTGACTGGGTTTTAAATCACTGAGGAAGCCGGTCTCTGTGTGCATCTGGGAGGATTTGAATTGGAAGAAAACACTCACCCTGAATGTGGTGGGCACCAAACCATGCACTTAAGTCTTAGCTAAATAAAATAGAGGATAGAAGCTAATGAGTTCTCCCCTTCCTCTCTCTCCCCCCTCTCTCATCTCATCTTCTCTGTCTCTGTCTGTCTCTCAGTCTCTATCTGTCTTTCTCCCTCCCCCCCACCCTTCTCAATGTGAAAAATGCTACCCTGACATGGAACATCCTCCAGCAAACAAATCACTCCATTGCTTTGAACTGAGCTCTGCCGGGTTCTCAGGCCATGAGCAGAATAAAGTCAGATCCTCTGCCAGTAGACCAAATGGCCTCTAGCCTGGTTCTCAGTGGAGTTCCTCGTTCCCTTGGAAACCCCATGAGACACACCTCCATTGTCCACATTTCTCTCAGGATTCTGATCTTCCAAATTCTCACAATAATGTTCTATTAATCCCTGATTAGAGCATTCTAAGGCCTTTCTAGCCCCAAGTTCCAACTCTTACATGGTCCTCCCACAAACCAGTTCCAAAGAAAGACCTACAAAACACGTGGAACCTGGCAACTCACTGGTTATAAAGGGGGCTGGTTAACATGAGGAAACCTCCCCATCCCAAAGATAAGCCATTCCCCTACTTTCTTCAGTGGGGTATTGTGGTACACAAATCTTCCATTAGATCAAATGAAACTCTCTACAAGTTGGGCCTGGTGGCTTTCTCACAATGGTGCTCTCCAAGGAAGGATGCCATCTACAACCCCAGGAGAACACAAGGGCCACAGGCAGGCTCGGGAAGGACTCGAAGCTGGGTGGGAGGTGACTTTTCATTCAATGCAGGGTTCTCCTGGCCTGGCCAGCTACTGGATGCAGAAGACACAAGCAAAGGGATCCTTTAGATGTAGTGTTTATGGCCTGGAGAATAGAATGGTGTTCTTCAGGGAAAGGACCCAGGACCTAGAAAAATCTGTATAATGTGACTTTTGTTAAAAAACCCATGTTTTTCTATATACTTTCACAAACTCTACATTCCATTGCAAAGTTTCTCTCTTTAAATCTTTACCAGTTGACATACAGAAGAAGGCATTTCATTTGGCATGTTCGTGCATACATATTATACTTCGCTCATGTGCAGCACCTCCATCCTCCCTACATCCCGCCATTGTTCCCTCCTCCTCTTAAATAATCCCCAATCCCTCCTCTGCTTTCATGTCATATATATAAATAAATATGTATGTATTTATCCTTATTACACTTTTTAGTTTTATTGATTTCATATGCATAAGAATGATCATAGGAAATATGATTGCATGTACCCCGCTTCTCCCCTGCAAACCTCCCTTACCTTGCCAACACATTTTCCTAACTTCATGGCTTTTTTCTTTTAACCAACTAAGTCCAATATGTGATAGTAATATTTTTATCTCCATTACCATTGGTTGCATAGTCTCGAATCTCTCTCAGGTTGTTATTGGTGGAAACGCTGCTCAAGAGAGGTAGGATGTGAGCGTGCTTGGGGCTTTAGATTGGCATGCCCCTCTTAACGAGGCAGCTATTCTGCCGAGTTCTCCCGCAGCAAACCCCAACCGCAGCTTCTGAGAATGATTTTAGGGAAATGACTGCTTCCGTTCATGGAGTTCACTAACTATCTGTGGTGGCTTGGGCCCCTTTACTGGCTGTATCGGCAGCAAACTGTTCTAACTGTAGTATAGGGATGCATATTTTATACTTGAGATGAATAAAAGACCACCACAGTAGAGTGGTGCAGAGTCACCCTGTCAGTCCCCTGTCAGGCCTCAACACTGCACAGCTTAGAATTTGCAGAGAAACATGACATTTGACACTTGACACTCTTCCTGGGAGCTTGGAGTTTGAACCTAGACATTAAATTCAGTTTTATTAGGCTATCAGTAGAGTAAGCCAGCACAGTTGTGTTTCCTTCTGGCCCCCGTCAGACACACTGGACACCATTGTTCTTTCTCTTGGATAGGAACAGCTTTCCCCGTTGCCTAGCTCTCAGCATTTCTACACTAATTATTCCCTTTGAGCCGGACACCAACGTGTGAGATTGTTAAGCAAGGACCACGTAGGGGGAGCTAAGTGGTTGCCCAACAGTCAAAAGACTTGAGGGTGTAAAGACTGAACTTCTGACCCAGACTGAACTCATGGACAGAAGCAGCCCCTTGACCCTGGACCACCCCGCCCACACATGTTATCAGCCTGCTCCACCAGTATTCACAGCGTACAAGACCTTCTGCAAGGGTTGCCGCTGATTACCTGAGCTCCTTCAAAACAGGATGTTGTCCCTGGCAAACTGAACCTTACCAGCAGAAGTAAATTAGCCCCCACCCCCATCTTCATGGACTTGTTTTTACACAGGGTCTCTATACATAGCCCTGGCTATCATAGAACTTACTTTGTAGACCAGACTAGCCGCAAACTTGTAGAGATCAATCTGTGTCTGCCTCCCAAGAGCCAGGTGTGCACTGCTACCACACAAAGCTTGAACCCTTTTGGTTTTTCCTTGCTACATTGTATAGTTGCTTTATTTGCTCGTGACACTAGCATTTGTGAGCTCCTGAAGGCAGGGGCTACCTCTGAGGCAGATGAGAAAAGTGTGGTCTTTGGAGGCAGGATAGACCCCCCAGGTTTACCTGCTGCTCACACTTAGGAGACGCCCACGTAAACATTATGTGTCTTTGTCCAAACCTAGAAATGGAGGCATGGAGAATCTTGCCAACTATACAGGAGTGCTGTGAAGAGGAAAAGAGTAAACACACATGCACTGCAAACACTATGAAATGACCTAGCCATGAGTGAGCAGTGGAACCGACCACTTAGATATGAGCACCCCAGCTGCACAGGAGAGGACACACCTGTGCACAGCGCCTGCGCATCTGGTCTTCTCCATCAGTGGTCTGCTCAGTGCGTCTCTACTTACTACCATGATGGCCACTCAGCAGGTGCTTAAGAGAGCTCTCAAAAAAATAAGCAAACTGTAGTGGGGGATATTTAAATCTCCAACCCAAATAGGACTGGCCAAAGAAAACACAACTCAACAATTATGAATATATTCTGTAAGTCTAGATTGGGCAGATACCCCTACACTACTCTGCTCCCCAGCTATGAGACCCTTATAACTTGAGGGTTTTCCAGACCCTGCGTTTGTCCTTCTA
Organism: Grammomys surdaster; assembly: GCF_004785775.1. Lineage (NCBI taxonomy): Eukaryota > Metazoa > Chordata > Mammalia > Rodentia > Muridae > Grammomys > Grammomys surdaster. The sequence goes on along the minus strand of NW_021620771.1, from coordinate 1,798,641 downwards.
CCTCCTGCTTCCCAGTCGTCCTCCTCCGTCATCCTCTGTCGTAGTCGTCTCTGTTGTCTCCATCGTCATCCTCCTCTCTGCGCTCTTCCACCAACTTTTATATCTCCACCCCCTTCTTCTGCCCAATCACTGGCTCCAGCCTTTATTTTACAAATTAAGATGGGCAGAAGGTTCACTAGAAATCACCTGTATAATAACTCACACCTCCTCTGCAGCCCTCCACAGGAAAGAGGAATTAGTATCAAAATACAAGGCCGGGACTATCCACAACAGCAAACCACTGCAAAACAGTCAGAGACTGGAGTGAGATGGAAATGTCACGTACCCTAGTTTGGAGCAGTCATGGCTCCCTGGCTGATGTACAAAGAACTAAGATCAGGCTGAAGGCAGCACGTGTTGCTCTTGCAGAGAACCCAAGTTCAGTTCCCAGGACCCATGCCAGGATGTCCAAGGCAGGATCCTGCACTCGGGCAAATACCAACACAGAGACACATATACGTAATTAAATAAAATAAGCCTAAGAAAAGACATGAGGCTCCTACTCCCTCAACAAAAGTGACTGTGTGACTGTGTGTGTGTGTGTGTGTGTGTGTGCATGTGTGTTTGTATGTCCTTGTGTAACTGGTATATTGAGTCACTAAAGGGAAAGTTAATACATTTAAGGAGTTTGTAAAGACAAGAAGGAATGGCAAACAAAAACTTTTAAATTTTTTAGGTTGATTTATTTTTATGTGTATGAGTGTTTTCCCTAAATGTATATCTGTCTACCACATGAGATCCCGGTAACCACAGGTCCAGAAGATAACACTGAATTCGCAGTGCAGTGGAGTTGCAAATGGTTATCCATCACTATGTAGACACTGAGACTTGAACCCTGGTTCTCTGCAAGAGCAGCCAGTGCCTTTAACTATGGAGCCATCCATCTCTCAAGCCCCAGGCTGTGAAAATAAATAAATAATGTCAGGTACTTGTGATCCAAAGGAAAGAACAGAACCTGATATTTGTATATGACATTCCATTTACAGCTTTATAAATGTATACATTTATACATTAACACCAAATAAGATATTTCAGAATTTTTACTGTATTCTTTTTGTTATAGTGAAAAATTCCCCATAGCAAAAACTCAATGAAATGGGTTCAAATATTGACAAAGGAGAAATGTTATACAGAAGTTATAAAGCTGTGTATACATATATGCTTGATATATAAACATGGATATGTTTCAAAATGAAATCCCATAGCAACATAATGCTATTTATGGGATAAGCCTTGCAAATTTTTTTAAGCCAGGAGCTTTCAGTGGCGTGACAGAATACATCAGCTGAATTACATTTAGATCTCCCAGGCTCCTTCAATTAAACAAAATGAACAGGAGAGTGGAAAAGGTAAACACCCTCAGCAAATGAGGTGATAGCTAATCCCCCAGACCCCTGAGTCAGGGGCAGTGTACATGGCTATCTTGGCTGTATTTACAGCATAGGACTCTCATTAAACACATCAGAGGAATGCCCCACAAGCTGCTAAACAGCAAATATAATAATAAAAAAAACTCTCCTATCTGAAGTTGGCCAAGCCTACTAGAAGAAGTCTGTGAATACAGCTATAGTGACCTGTACATAGATGTGAATGCTTCCCAGGGCTCGTCCCTTATAGACAGAGTACCCAGAGTAGGAAAACCAAAATCCCACAGGCAGTATCTACCAAAACAGTCAGACAGTGGCATGCTTTCATGAACCCCAAATCATAAATACACAAGAACAAGGTACCTGCACAACACAGCCTTCATGAGACACCTACAACATCAACGACTAACAAAACAATACCAAGTAGGAAGTGTCTGCAGCCAATCAGAGAACAGTAGATGAAAATGGAAACCGATACAATCTTAGTTTTTAGTTAATATTTAAGTGAAAACACCAGGCCATTTAGAGGGAAAAGATCAGGTGTCAGACATTTAGACAGCAACACTCTGTTGAGTGACTTAAGATGCCCGGAGGCAGGAAGGAAGCTAAAGACTTATACTAACAAAACCAACTGTTAAACATAAAGGCTGAAAACATTCTTTATATAGAAAAATGCAAATATAGAGCAGCCAAAATAAATGGACCCAATTCACAACTTGCAATAAATAATCAAGACGATATTGAACTGGGCATAAACACCCACATAGAGCAGCATAACACGAGAGACGTTTGACAATGATCCATGCATGTGTGTGCACTTTCAACCAAAGTGCACAGAAGAGACACTGGATACAATAGTAGCAAAGGGGACCACTAAAATGGCTCCAGTCGTAAAGGGGCTTGCTGCCAAGCCTGACTGCCCCAAGATCAGTCCCTGAGCCCCACACACTGACCAAAACAGATTCCCTAACGTTGTTCTTAGGTCTCCACACATCCACCAGGGTATGTGTGAGCATGAACGTGCACGAACACACATAATACTAACTAATTAATTGCTTTTTAAAGGGGGGAAAGGACAAGACCTTGAGGCTGTGGCTCCGTGGCAGTATCTTTCCCCAGGTGCACGCATCCCTGCCTTTCGCCAGCAGCATGGTACAAAAGCAGAAAACACAGATGAGAGACCATCGTAAGTCAGTTTCAGATGGGCGAGTGTCCACAACGCTTAACAAGAGTTACACTGTTTGCCAACTGTTCAATGTTAAAAGAAAGTAAAATAATTCAACAGACGCTTTGCTGAATGAAGAGAAAGAGACAGGATAAATAGACAGCTACTGGTTGCTTCTTGCTATTAGCTGAGAGTGCAAGGATGTCACTTGAAGTTGTTAAGTACTGAGTGTGCTAACAACAGAAAAATCCACTCTATTGTACAATCGACAAAACTAAGCAAAAATATCCAAAGAGGGAGACCGATAAAGATGATTTTAAAAATCAAATGAGGCAAATTCTGATGTCAAAGTAGAATTCTCATCAAAAAGCAAGGCTGTAATGCTAATAGCTGTGAATTGTGACAATACAACATTGATATTTATACTCCTGGGAACACATTTGCCAAGCAGTGATTATAGATCAAAAGAACTTTCCAAACACAGATACGCTGGTCTCGGAGGTGGAAACATGGTATTAAAGATGTATATCGAATGCAAATGAGAGGAAAGCTATCTGAAGCTTCACCCACTCAGCTGCCCAAACGCGGACTGAACAGTAACATCACCAATTTCTTTTGTCATGTTGTTGCAGAGGGCTTGTTTGTTCTTTTGGGGGGAATTGGTTTGTTGAGATAGGCTCTCTCTATGGTTGCCATGGCTGTTTTGGAACTCACTCTGTAAACTCACATGTACCTCAAACTCACAGAGATCCACTTACCTCAGCCTCCTGAATGGTGGGTCACTGTTTAGTAAGTCCTGTTGCTGTGAAGAGACACCATGACCAAGGAAACTCTTATAAAGGAAAGAATTTAATTGGGGCTGGCTTATAGTTCAGAGCTTTAATCCATTATCATCATGGCACGAAGCATGGCAGCATGCATGGTGCTGAAGTAACATCTGAGAGCTTTACATCCTGATCTACAGGCAGGCAGGCAGAGGAGAGATACATGAGCTTTTGAAACCTCGAGGCCCACGCTCACAGTGACACACTTCCTCTAACAGGATGACAGGGTACAGTGTGGAAATTAAACGCATGCATATTGACCAGAAATGACCATTTTCATATCTTTATAGGTGCTTTGTATCAGTTCTCTCTAATACAGCAGCAGGCTGATGCTCTTTGAAAGAGCACCTGCAGCTACAGATCTTCAAAACCTCACCTATGAAAGGCAGTCCTCCCCAAGCCAGGGACAGTGGCACATGCCTTTAATCCTAGCACTCGGGAGGCAAGGGCAGTCAGATCTCTTAAGTTCAAGGCCATCCTTGTGGTATGGACTGGAATGCAAGAGCAATTGCTATTTCACACCCTGAGGGAGCTGGAAGCATGGGCCAGTGGTCACTCTGAACTAGTTTGGTCACTGGACAGGGAGTAAATCAGAAAACAGTTGAATAAAGGACCCATGCAGTTTTGTCATATTTGAAGGAAAGCACCTTTTTTTATTGGTTATTTTATTTATTTACATTTCAAATGTTATCCTCCTTCCTAGTATTCCCTCTGAAAACCTCCTATCCCATCTCCCCCTCCCCCCTGCTTCTATGAGGGTGCTCTCCCACCCACCCACTCCCACCTCACCACCCTAGCATTCCCCCACACTGGGGCATCAAGCTTTCACAAGACCAAGGGCCTCCCCTCCCATTGATTGTGTGACAAGGCCATCCTCTGCTATATATGCAGCTGTAGCCATGGGTCCCTCCCATGGTGTACTCTTTGGTTGGTGGTTTAGTCCCTAGGAGCTCTGGGGGGTCTGGTTGGTTGATATTGTTGTTCTTCCTATGGGGTTGCAGACCCCTTCAGCTGAAGAAAAGCACCTTTGAGATTGGGGATGGAAAAGGGAAAAAATCCATATTATGCACCATTCTTCAGCCTCTGTCCTTAGGCAAAGAAGTAAAGAAGTACTAGAAATTGTACCACAATCAAATCCTTACCAAAGAAGGGACAGGCAGGAGGGAGCAAAAAAAAAAAAAAAAAAGAGGGAAACGTCTCTCACACAGAGAGCCGGGGGCGGGAGGGTGGAGAGAGCATCGCTCAGCACAGCAGAGGATAACCTCTCTCAGAACAGGAGAGGTCCCTCAGCACACTGAGGTGGGGAGATCTCTCTCAGCACAGAGGGAGGACTTCTCTCAGCACAGGGAGTAGGGGGAATGAGGAGAACCTCAGCACAGAGAGAAGAGTGACAGACAAGCCACAGAAAGAAAATGTTCCATTTTCTATGGCAATCCTCAAGGGGATAACATCCAGGGCCTAAAATAATAATTTTAAATACCAGAAAGTATTTTTCTCTTGGAATTCCCAATAATGTTCACAAAACATGACAATTTGTTTGATCAAAGCATGTCTTTTTGTTGCAGGGTTAACAGGTGACATGGTGAAATTGCAGTTGGAATCTCTAGGTCTCAGGACTTGAATGCCAGTCAGCTGTCACCACCAGCCTGGATGCCTTTTGGCCCTGGAGGTCCTGTTCACTGGCAGGGTCATGCAGAGGAAGCAGAAGAAGGCAGAGTATCCAGGGACAGCCTTACAATCATTGTCCCACTCAGGTAAAGGCCTCCCCAGTAGTTTGAGTCAGAATGACAGACTTGGAGCTATTCTGGCTGCATTCTTGACCTAAGACACTTTTCCTGTTGATAGTTTTGACTTGGGTTGTTTGGGTCTCTCCAGCAGGAGACCAGATGAAGATCAAACATGCAAGCCCCTCCAGCTGAAACAAGAACAGCCTGAAACAGCCAAGAAAGCCAAAGCCCCTGCTGTTGGAGGGTGGGAAACGGGATGGAGACTCTTTCTCTGTGGCCTAGGGAAACACTGGTCAAGAAAGGCTGGCCTGCCCTGAGCCATATAAAGCTAAGGTCACTGCACCAGCAGCTTGGAGGTCAGGGTCTCCTGGGTCCCCTGCAGACAGTGAGTCACCCTCTGAGAACTGAGTTGGGGTGACCAGGCCCAGACCACTGTGATAGGCACACCACCTTCACACTGGGTTGTGCAACTCCTGTCACTATTTGTAGCTAATGTTCAGGAAGTCCAGGAATAAAGAAAAAGTAACACAGAAGACAAAGCCTTCCCTGGCTCCTGTCAGACTCGGTCTACTGAAATGATATTCTTACTCAAACAGGAGATTCTGAGGAGGGTCCTGAAGGGACCAGGTCATCTCCAGGCCAAGGACGTCTCACTCTCAAAGGGAACAATGAGATGTGGTGGCACATGCCTTGCCAGGCGTGGTGGTGCACACGTGTGATCCTGGGATTGAGGATGTCAAGAGAGGAGGACCACAGATCTGAGGCCAGCCTGGGTTACATAATGAGATCTCTCTCAGAAAAAAAAAAAGGATGAGGGAGGAGGAAAAGGAGAAGGAAGGGGGAAAGAATGAAAGAGGGAAGGAAAAGGAAGAAGGAAGAAAAGAGTACCTCATTGCCAAGAGCACTGAGACTGAGCAGATCCACCTGCCTAACCCAGAAGTGAAGAAAGGGGGTATCTGCACCACTATGGAATGGCTGTGGGGTCCACCACTGGAGGAATCAAGAGACAGGCAGAGATGTACTGTCTTAGTTAGGGTTTCATTGCTGTGAAGAGACACCACAACCAAGGCAACTCTCATAAAGGAAAATATTTAATTAGAGCTGACTCATAGTTTCAGAGGTTCAGTCCACTCTCATCATGGTGGGAAGCGTGGCAGCGTGAAGGCAGACATGGTGCTGGAGGAGCTGAGAGTTCTACATCTTGATCCGCAGGCAGGCAGAAGGAGACTATGACTGGGTGTAGCTTGAGCATAGGCAACCTCAAAGCCCATCTCCGTAGTGACATACTTCCTCCAACAAAGCCACACGTACTCCAACAAGGCTATACCTCCTAACAGTGCCGTTCCCCATGGGCCAAGCATTTAAACATGTAAGTCTATAGGGGCCATACCTATTCAAACCACCACAAGTACTAACCTGGTAACAGATCTTTGGTGTCATTAACTGGGGCAGGGACCTCAGTCAGACCTGATCCTTGTCCATATTTGGGTTGTAGAGCTGGGAGAGTGGCTATAATGCCTAAATTAAGGCCTTGGCATTTCCTAAAGAGCCAGCGGTGACACAGTGAAGGGAACTGAGGGGCTACCCTGTCCGTTCTGCATCTGAAAGAGCCAGGCCTTTCGTGTTCCATCTGTTTGTACACAGACCTGCAACCCAGCATCGATGCTGACTTTGTCAACAGGATCTGAATCATCCACAGCCATCGAAAGGTGCCCATGGCATCCAGCCTGGGCTTTCCCAGAAAGGTTTCAGCTCCATGGCCCCAAGGCCAAGGCTTCAGTCCAGGGCAAGCAGCCTCGCCAGGGCTGAAGTACAAATCCTTCTCAGAGGCATCTGGCCAAGTCTTCTTTCATGACAGATGAAAAACTGTGAAGAAAAGTCTCGACATCTGGAAAACGGTGCCTTTGTTGTACAGTTAATAAGAGAAAGCCATGTGTTAAAGCAAGATGGCTCTTGTCCGAACAGTTCTGAATGAGTTGCTCCAAGACATAGATGAGCCAGGAGACAAACTCAGCAGGGAAGACAGAGACTTCTGAATTCAGGGAAGTGGTCTCTCCACTTATATGTAAGCAAAAATGGCATTTCACTTAGATAATTAAGCCCCAGTACCTATGTGCCAGGAGTCCTCACTGGAAGCCAGAAGCACCTAGAGTCCAGGCACCTGAGTCCCATCCAGGCCAATTAAACCAACTCTGGGGCAGGGGATGAGAGGGGTAAAGAGCATGGGGGTGGGGGGAGCCTTGTGGGGGAAGCATGGAGGTGTGGGAGCAGACATCTGTTTATACTTCCTGAGGTCACTGATGCTACATACTCACTAAGGTTCAAACTTTTTCCACTGAGCTTACCTTACCATAAAAGTCTTCCTTTCTGAGACTCCAGGCACATCCCTCTCTGTGCCCAGGGTGTCCAAGATGCTGACTCTGCCCATAGAGACCCAGCCGTAAAAGCATTTTTCCTCTGGATCCCTGAAGCCCGAGGCTGACAGCAGAGGTACTAGATGCTGGTCACAGGCTCCCTCCATCCCAGGCCTGGACATGCTCCAGCCTTATTACTCAGTGTATATGTCAGTGATGACCTGCCAGGCAGCTAGATGTCCTGGCCAGGATGGTGGCCTGGTCAATGTCAGACAAGAGAACTGAGTTAACTGGGACAACGCTCTGGATGTGGACCCGAACCAAGGAATGAAACAGTCTTCCTAAGCCACAGATGGAGAAACAAACCCCTGGCTGGGAGTCCAGAGCCACTTTTCACAGGATGGGTTTCTTCTGCCTGGGGCATCGTCCTCTAGCACAGCTTCCTAATGTGTAAAACAAGGGGCTGTTCTCCTTGAAGAGGATTGTAGGAAAGTGAGCGTGCAGATAATGAGCAACATCATGTAATACATCGTAAGAAGATACAGATGTGCAGGGGATAATTACAAGCATACTTGAAGAAACATTGAGCCATGCTTTAAACTGATGGCCGGTCAAATGGCTTCCCTGGTGCTCCTGTCCATCAAAACTAAACAGAGTGTGCTTTAAATGCAGGCAGTTTATGACATCTCTGATATAGCTTGATAAGACTATTTAAGCTTTCTGAACAAAGGCTCTGGCCACCAGTAGTCATGACCCTCTGAGCCCTCTTCCCTCCCCCACCCAGCCCCAACAATCCCTGCTTTATACAATTGTACTTAATAGTGATATTGACCAAACCCATAGATAGCACCAAAGTGACCTGGGTAAGCTTTCGCCATCCTCTCAACCTCTGTCACAGTCACTGGCCAAGCGGTAGCCATGTGCTCACCACTTCTGGGAGTGCTTAGGAGAACGTTCATTCTCCCTCAGATGTCACGGTGTGGAGAGGGGAAGCCTGGGATGCCGTGTGGAAGAAGAGAAGCTTCAGGACAGAGCCCACACGTGGTGGGAACACTGTGGGGTAGCCACTGAGGGAAACACATGATGTCTCCTGAAAAAGTTAAAGTGGAAGTAGCATGGGCAGGTGTGTAGCAGCATCAGGACATATGGACATGTTCACCATCAGGTGAATGGATAAATACAGGCAGTGTGTGTGTGTGTGTGTGTGTGTGTGTGTGTGGTAGAATAGTATTCAGAACTACAAAGGAAAGATTGGCTGACATGTGCTATTATGGTGAACACCAAGGACAGTGGGCCGAGTAACATAAGCCTGATGCAGAAGGACAAATGCTGTATGATAACACTTATGAGGGCCACTGAGTAGCCACATCTGCAGGAATGGAGGTTTCTGGGGGCTAGGGGAAAGGAGGGGAGAATTGTTCATCAAGTTGAGTTCTGCATGATAACACTAAGCAACCAAAACAAGAGAGAACAGAAACAGACCTGAAGTCTCTTGGTCCAACTAGCCCCAAAGCTGTACCCTCACAAACGCCCATGGTTGCCGAGTCAGTTTGTTTTACCTTCCAGTATCTCTGGCTTACACAATTCCTGCTGTATTGTACAATGAGGAAAACACTGCTGTCCGTTTCTAGAAAACCAGCCCAGTGGTATTTATAGTCCAGTGCCTTGAGATGTCTTAAAATCCGGGAGCAAGACAGCATGTTTGGGGGATGTCTGGAGAAAGCAGGAGATAGAGGATCCCTTTAGGGAGAAGGGGATCACCCTCAGGAAAGTATAAAAGATGGCTGCAAACAGTGGTGGCACTTAAGCCAGTTATTAATCATTGTAGCACTCCAGAGCCTTGGCAGGTGGGAGGAGCCCTGGGTTTGAATGACAGAGAACAGGTATGGGGGAGTACTGAAGCCAGAGGATCCAACACTAGCAGATTATGGGACAGGGATGGTTCATGTGTAGTGACAGGTGGTTCAGGGACTAAGAAGGCCAAGAGGTTTAGGGACTTCAGGAGTTAAGAAGTGCTAAGGCTTAGGAAGGTTGGATGACCTCACTCACATGAGTGTTTCTGATTCGAGGGAAGGAGGGGGTTTACATATTCATTCTCCCCTCAGTCAGGAACTTGAGGACACAGATCCAAGCACAAGAGTCTCCCCTTCACATTGGGAAGTGACACTTGCTCCTCAGCAACTTCCATCAGGAACAAATCCACCTGTAAATGCTGCCACCTGTACCAAACTCCTGGCTCCCTCACGCCTAAATGCACACTCTTTTAGTTGTGACCACACAGTGTGTTTGTTTGTGTTGATTCTGCTTTTCCAAATGCTACAACTTGACTTGGGTAGTTTCTAGCTTAAAGTCATGGTTCCCTGTGACCTACGAATTCCAACTCCTTCTTGGCACCAGGAACCTCCTACAGCTGGCCATTTTCTCCAGCTACTGGTATTTTACATTCCTTTCTTGTGCATCCTGGCCTGGATCCATGCTATTTCCACTGCCTACAACACATGTCCCTGCCCTTTGCTTTGGGCAAACACTGTTCACCATTCAGTCTAAGAAAAGTGTTTAATGCCAATGTTCTCTCTCAGAAGCATGTGAAATTAATCCCTGCCACATAAAGTTTTATTGATATTCTCGTGATGTTTTTTTACTGCACTTATAAATTTGTCTATGTGTTGTGTTTTGTGAGAGACCTGTATTCCCTATGCCTAGATTACAAGAGAATCTCAGTAAATCCCTAATGAAAGAATAAAAAAAAAAATGATGTTGAGTGCTTGTTAGTTACTGCGGTTCCAATTTTGGCTCCATCAGTCCTCCAAGGTGTCTGTAAAATGAATGTATCTGTAATGAAAGAAGCCACAACATAAGAACTCAGTGAAGAAGATAACATTGGGTAAGCTTTGTGAAATCCACACCATTCTAAACAGTATTCAAGGACCTTAGCATGTCTCAAAGTCACTTTCATAAGAACACTGTAAAGGTGAAAGCTATTGTCACCTTTTTAAGCTGATAGAATTAAAGTTTAAGAATTCCCATGAAGCATGAAGCATGAGTTTGCTATGCCATGGGGTGTCAGCAGAAACTGGCTCCATTCCCTACAACTTTCCTTTCACCTCTAAAAATTCCTGAGCCAACTGGAAAGAAACATATATACAGGAGAGCAGGGAACAGAGATGCTGAATTCTCAACATTGTTCTACAGGTTTCAGAGAAAAACATCCCCCAAACCACATAGGGCCACAACTACATGGACCAGTAATTCCCTAGTTCACTCTGAATTGGCTTGGCGGAGATTGTTTTAGTCCAGTGTTGCTAATTGGTCTGTGACACTATCTACTGCTTCAATGTGGTGGTCCCAGAATACAGAGAGAAGAAACGCTGACTGAGAGTACTCATACTTTGAGCCCCAGCCAACTGTTAGCTCATGTTGGCCGACACATTCCTCCTCTAAAATGATTGCTTAGCAGAAGTCATGTGGCAGAAATGAAGTGTATGGCCTGAGTAGTAACACCTCATGTTAGTAGAGCATATATTTTTTAAGATTTATTTATTGATTGATTCATGTAAATGGATATTCAATTTGCATGTATTCCTGTATGACAGAGGAGGATATCAGATCTCATTATAGATGGTTGTGAGCCATCATGTGGTTGCTGAGAGTTAAACTCAGGACCTCTGGAAGAACAGCCAATGCTCTTAACTACTGAGCCATCTCTCCAGCCCATGGAACATGCACTTTCTAACAGGCTCTAGATTAAGCATTTCACAGCCACTAGCACATGCCTGTCTTTATGAAATAATCTCTAGCATCATCTACCTACTGTAGGTGGACTCTTGCTTCTAACCAAGTAGAAAGACTAGGAGCTACCCTCTTGTCTTGACCTAAAAAGGTAATGGACCAAATATTAAATAAGTGGCTTCAAGACAGTGATCCTTATAAGTTGGGTAGCAAGTGGCTTCTGTGGTCCATTAAAAAGGTAATGGACCAAATATTAAATAAGTGGCTTCAAGACAGTGATCCTTATAAGTGGGATAGCAAGTGGCTTCTGTGGTACCACTCCAGCCACAGGAAGTCCACACCTCTATGGTGCCTCTCCAGTCAAAATATGATCTCTTAAAGCTCCAGTATACATGTGAGGAAACAGGTGACCAGTGTGCTCACATACCACCAGGAGCAGCAGCATGCCCTGTGTTGGCTAGTTGTATGCCAGGGAGACACAAGCTAGAGTCATCTGAGAAGAGGAAACCTCAGTTAAGAAAATGCCCCCACCAGATTGGTATCTTATCCTATAAGTAAATCTATAGATCATTTTCTTGAATAATGATTGATGTGAGGGAGTGCAGCCCACTGTGGGTAGTACCATCCCTGGGAAGACAGTCCTGGATAGTACAAGATAACAGGCTAAACAGGCCATAGAGACCAAGTCAGTACGTAGCACTTCCCATGCGTGGCCTCTGCTTCAGTTTCAGTCTCCAAATTCCTGTCCTGAGTTCCTGTCTTGAGCTCCTGTCCTGAGTTCCTGTCCTGAGTTCCAGTCCTGTGTTCCTGTCCTGTGTTCCTGTCCTGAGTTCCTGTGCTGAGTTCCTGTCCTGAGTTCCTGTCCTGAGCTCCTGTGCTGAGTTCCTGTGCTGAGTTC
>NW_021620771.1:1762141-1786528 GCF_004785775.1 Grammomys surdaster | reverse complement strand
GCTCCTGTCCTGAGCTCCTGTGCTGAGTTCCTGTCCTGAGCTCCTGTCCTGAGTTCCTGTCCTGAGCTCCTGTGCTGAGTTCCTGTCCTGAGTTCCTGTCCTGGCTTCACTTAGTTATACAATAAGACATGCAAGTTATAAGACAAACCTTTTCCTCTCTAAGATGCTTTTGGTTACCATGTTTTATCACAGCAATAGAAAATCTAACCAAGAGAGTTCTGAAGACAGACTGGATAGCTTCTCAGTTTGGGGTTCAGGAAGGTTGGTAGAGCATTCATAAAAAACTTCCTTCCATGCTGGCGAATCATTAGCTCAACATTAAAGCCACTCTGTCCCAATATTACAAACATTACAAAGCAAGGCATATGAGAATCACACTGTTTCCAAGTAGTTTAATTGCTCCTTGAACAAAGCTCAAACATATTGTCACAGGGGCTGCTGAGACAGCAACTTGCGTGCAATTCGCAAAACTCACATGGTGAAAGGACCACCTCATGTAAGCTCTTCTCTGACCTCCACACACTTTCCAGTGGAAAGAGATGCAGGAAGATCAACCATGAGAAATTCAGCCATGGAACAAAAACTCCGTCTGAAATTGTCTCCAGTTGTCTCCCTCAACTTTCCCAGCTTGTTTCAGTTGGGTGCTGTGAATGCTCAATTGGAATATAATATCTCTATATATTCCTATTTGTTCTTTTGCCTCAAACCTCACCACAGGAGATATCTGTTCTGCTTGGCACTCTCTATGTTGAGAGCTAGCTGCCCTAAAGGGCCCTCTCAATTGGTTTGCTGGACATTTTGATTGCCTGATTTGATGGTGTTTTGATATCTCTTGTGTGTAGTTTTTTGTGCTACCTGCCTTTGCTCCAGGATCAGAGCACTACCGGCCCCCACCCAGTTTCCCTTGAATTCAAGGATAAAAGACACACTCACAGTTGTTCATTTTCAACTTGCTTTCTTGGCACAATTGCTGGGTGCTACTATCTCCTCCCTGGAAAAGTGTGCCCTTATCAATTCTCTTAGTTCCAAACCTCTGACCTGCCCTAAACTTCAGTGGCTGAAGCCCCTGCCAAACACTCCTGACCACCTACCTGTAGTAATGGCCACAGGTTCCAGCTCCTCCTGAGACTTCACATGGCTGCTGTGTTCTTCTCCCTCCAAGGCATGGCAAAAACTCCATTCTCCTCATGTTTCCCTGGCTCCTCCAGGGACCCAGAAGTCCCACCTGTACCTTCTTCCCAGCAATTATCCCACAGCTTTCTTTACTGACAGATCAAGAACCATTTGGGGAACAGGACCTTAGCATCAGAACCGCCCCCTACATCTATCTATCTGTCTGTCTATCTACCTTCCTACCTTCCTACCTACCTACCTGATACTTTCTACTTATTTTTTTGCTTTGGTTTTATGTGCACTTAAACTCATTCAAAATCAAAATTATGGCTATCATAGCTCATTTCCAAACCACTCCAAACAGATACTAACACACTTCTAATAACTACTTTATACATTTTCAAAAGTCACATGGAAAATTAGTTTTACAGTTTCTGAGTTCAGAGTTTGTTGAACTTCTTCAATACATAGATTTATAGTTCTGCTCAAGTTGGGAGAGTTCAGTCATTATTTTCTAAGAATTATTGAATTATTTTTATTGCCCCACTCTTTGTTCATTCCATATGTGTACTGTCTTTTCCTTGAGAATGTATTTTAGATTATTTCTATATACTCATTGTCACCAGTCTTTACATGCGCAGCATCCTGCCTGCTGCTAATCCCACCCAGGATACTTTTCACATCATCATGTCATCTCTGAGCATCCAACTTTTCCCTCTGGAACTGATCTCCCTGCACTCTGTCAGCCATGAAGGGAATTCATGAGGCAGAAAGAAACTGACAGCACACAGAGATCTGGATCCACTCAAACAGATGAAGAAGATCCACAATCATAGTCATCTATAAGATTTTATCAGTATTAATAAACAATGACAATGTAGTGCGGCCCTTACAGAACTGGTAGCCTAAAATGTGTGACCACTGAGCAAGGGGCCAGCGGGGAAGCTGGTCCACTGTCGTAACAGTCTGATATTAATGTGAAGGGTTCCAGAGCACTCTGGGGAGACTTGCTGGCCTGAACATTCATTCAGCAAATATCAAACAAGCATCATGTGGGGGGGGGGGGTCAGGAACTGTTCTAAATGCTTAGATTACACCAGCAAACAATAACTGCCATGCACAGCACAATGATGCTTCCTTAGCAGTGCCCTGCGCGCACAGTGTTCTGGGAGATTCCAAGACAGCTAAAAGGATTCCTAAACACCCTCAGAGTGATGGAAGCATCTCAGTCTACCACACGACTTGGAGGTTCCTGACAATGGTAAGTCAACAGTTACTGTGCTTCCAGCCATGCACAGTGGCACGGGGCATATAATCTTGTCAATAATAAGAAACAACTGTGGTCCTGGTTGTACATTTACTGTAGTGCACCTTTTGCCATCATCCTAGAGCGCACTCATACTCATTTCAAAAAGAAAAACTCTAGCAAGCTTAGAAATATAACACTTGCCTGAGCATGCACAAGGCCCCAGGTTCAAACCCTAGCACCAAACTGATTGGTTAATCAATTAGGATGAAACCTAACTGTAAAAGAGCCTCTGGAGGATGCTTCAGGAGAATTCCAGCAAAAAAGCTTTGTGATCATAGAAAGGAAAGCTCCATGTAATTGCCCTTAAGAACCTTCCAGTGAGAACAGAATGAAAGAGAAAGATGGTTAATGACAATCCTGACCCTTGTTGGCTATGACAGACATGAATTTGCACTTTACTTAAAAGTAAAAAAAAAAAAAAAAACCTAAAAGAAAATGTGATCACTTACACAGCTTAAGCGTGTGGTAAGCCACCCCATCTAAGATTAAATAAGTGTGCTCCATGACATCAACGTGACGGAACCACTCAATGGCACCTTTCTCCGAGTGTTTGACTATTGTTAATGGATGTGTGAACCGATAGCCCTGCAGGTGTCAGAGAATGCGATAAATTATAAACAATGAATGAGCACAGTGTTAGAAAGTGGTGAGCACGGTGGGAAAAGGAAACTGTGGAGAGAGACTGACAGCAGACCTCCCTGCTGAGCAATCTGGCCAGCCTTCAAGTCACTCTGCTCACAAAGAACTCAAATATCCAAAGAACCCCTACAATTCAATACAAAGGGGCTAAATCCAAAATGTTTTATGTGTATAGGTGTTTTGCCAGCTTGTATGCCTGTGATCCAGGAGACCAGAAGAGGGCTACAGATCTCCTGGAACTGGAGATGATTATAAGCCACCATATGGGTGCTGGAAATCAAACCTAGGTCCTCTGGAAAAGCAGCCAGTGCTCTTAACCACTGAGCCGCCATCTCTCCCGCATCCAAAATCCAATTTTAAAATGAGCACGTTATTTGAACAGATAGTTCACCAAAAACAATTATAGCGTAGCAAATGTAAAGCAGTCCCCAAAACATTAATCATTGATGATAAGCACACAGCAGGATGCTCCAGCGTAGCTGGGATGGCTACAACTAAAGATGAACACCAGAAACCCCTGGCAAGGACCTGGAGCTCTCACACATCACTGGCTGGGATGAAAACAGCTGGCCACTCTGGAAATCAATTTGTAGGTTTCTTAAATAGAAAATCTAAGCTTGCCCTATGACCCACTGTGTATTTACCCAAGAGAAACCATGATACCACACATCACACACAGCAAGTCTCTGCTTTCTGTCAAAGCCCTAATCTTAATGTGGCAGACTGACCCGTGCTAAAAGGCAAGATTTCTCCCAGCTCCAGCACTGCTCAGCCTCACAGCGTGATCAGTCAGTCATCCTCCAACTTCATTGATTCTCTCCTCTCCAAGATGTTGATGTCCCCAGCAGCAATCCCTTGATTCCAAAGGCCTCATACAACCATCTCTGGACCCAGGAGCCTAAACTGCTGCACGTGCCAGCACACCTGCCAGCACACCTGCCAGCACACCTGCCAGCACACCTGCCAGCACACCTGCCAGCACACCTGCCAGCATACCTGCCAGCACACCTGCCAGTACACCTGCCAGTACACCTGCCAGCACACCTGCCAGCACACCTCTTTCCAGCACTCCGTGCCATCACTTTGGAAGGCCTCAGCTTCATACTGAATCTGTCAATGCCCACCTGCCTAGTGATGTGATCTTCTTCACTCATCTGCATGGCCCGTCTTTAATATCCAGCTTTAGATCATGTTTCCGGGAACCTTGCTGGTACTAAGTATCATGGCGCCTTTTCTGGTGGGATTCACAGAACTCTCTGAGATCGATGTAGAGACAGGGTCTCAGGAATGGCAGGTGGCAGTCACACTTCTAAGGGACAGAAGTTGGACTACAGGGTGGTTGCAACAGAAAGCTACGATGCTCTGAGGCGCTGTGTCTTAAGTGGCTGTCTGGTAGTCTTCCATCTTCAGACCAGAGATCTGGATCTTTCTACTTCTTTCCTCACCAAGCAGTTATTATATGCTGGCTTCCCGGAAGAAGATAGCAGCCCAGGATAAGGTAGAGGGAATTCCCTGAGAAATATTTAACTGGGAACCATCAGCTCTTACCATGGTCTATTACAGTCTGGAAGGGGGTCTGTGTGACTACAACAGCATCCACTAAGCTTGGTTTGTTCTATCGGAAAGCTGTAAGCACTGGAAAGCAAATAGTTCTGCAATAATTTTACAAGTAGAAAAGAGTAAACACTTGCAAGAATTTTCTTCCCCTAGGCCTCTTTCCATTGAGCGGGGGGAGGAGAGAGAGAGAGAGGGAGGGAGGGAGAGAGAGAGAGAGACTCACAAACAAAGATAACATGGCAGGAGGAGGCAGGCATCATCTGGCACAAATGTGGGTTTTAGCTCATCACAGGCTACAAAACAGCCCACGACTTTGATCAAAAAGAATTAGCTATTAAGTACTTGTGTGTGTCAGACCTTGTTCCAAGCATTGTGCATTTATATGTGTGTGTGTATACATATATGCAAATATGTACATATATGTATATAAAACTGTGTTCATATAACACTAGGGATAACTTTCTAAGAAAGCACCTCAATTATACCATTGCAGATAAGTTTGCAATTGGGGTAAGATTAACCTGCCCGGCAGTTTTAGAGGTTGCAAAACAATCCCATTTCATTGTCCTTACCATGGATTTTTTTTTTTTTTTTTTTTTTTGGTTTTTGTTTGTTTTTCGAGACAGGGTTTCTCTGTGTAGTCCTGGCTGTCCTGGAACTCACTTTGTAGACCAGGCTGGCCTCGAACTCAGAAATCCGCCTGCCTCTGCCTCCCAAGTGCTGGGATTAAAGGCGTGCGCCACCACCGCCCGGCACCATGGGTTTTTCTTAAAGAGCAGTTTTTTTACTACGTCCTAAATATAATGACCTTTCTATGTATATAATTAAAAGGGTTTTGCTCTGGGCAGATGATTGACATTGGTTTTAGTGTGACCCTATCTCACAGATCACAGCACCAGCAGCATGACCTATAGTGACCAGGGTTATCACAGCTAGGCCTCTGGGACTACACTATGGGGGCCAGCAAGGATCAACATATCCGCAAGAGGATTGGTAGGACATCGCTAATTCTGTGGGGTCTGCTCAGAATGGAGAAAGACCCACACAAACAGGAAGGGAGCTAGCTGTTTACATGCACTCCTTATGGCCACTCTCGGTTCCTCATGACTGTCCTTGTCCCCAGCATTCACAGTTCTGTCTCCTGTACCCGTCACACAGACCATGGTCTCAAATACCAGGCCTAAAAACCCAATGACCTGGCAAATGTCTCCATACGAGGTGTATGTATGTGTATGAATGACTCCAAAAAGTGATCCTACTATGATTTTTCTTCCCCCAAAACTCCCTGATCTGTTTCCAATATGACCAGCAGCACCAATGTCTACCCACCCAAGTGAGAGCACGGGATTGCCCTGCATGTCATTCTTCTGCCATCGTCCCTTCTGTGGGCTAGTAACCCCACTGACATCCCACTCAGCAAGAGCAGGATCGCACAGGACAGTCGACCACAGCCATCCCACACCCTGTGCTTCTGTTTACCAAATCTAGCGACTCCAACGAGGTCTACAGCACTAATTAATAGTGATGATGATGATAGTGATGATGAGGATGATGATGATGATGATGATGATGATGATGATGATGATGATGATAACCTTCCAGGATGAACTCAATCAAGCCAGTTCTCAGGTAATTTTGGTCATCAGCTGGGACTGAGGATGCTGACAAGGAGACAGCAATCATAGTCCCCACCCACTGCCCAGCTACATATGCCCTCAGAGACAGAACTTGGCACCTCATACTCAGTGGCATCAGTTGGCACTAGTACCAAACCATTGCATGGGGCTGGGATGCCAGGCCAACCTGGCTCTTGATCTGTTTTGTGGCTTTGAGGAGTACCGTGACATGCCAGAATTAAAAATAAACAAAATTAAAGTCAAAAGAACTAAGTTCATCTGCTGCCTTCCACGCTCACCAGCTGTATAAACTTGGAAAGCCATGCTGGAGCCCCATGATCCCCCTGCATTTATTTTCTTCCCTAAGGAAATGTTTGTTGGGGCTTGGGAGATGGCTCAGTAATTAAAGTGCCTGCTGTACACGCAGAAGGACCTGGGTTCAGATCCCAAGACCCCATATAAAAGCCAGAGCTGACGGCCCACATATGTAACTCTAAGGAGACGGAGGAAACAGGTGAATCCCCGAAGCCTGATGGATAAACAGACTATCCATTCTGTAGGCTCTGGGTGAGTAAGTCTCTAGTGAGAGGCTGTCTCTAATAATAAGAACTAGAAAAATGACTCAGTGGCTAAAAAGCACTTGACAATCGAGCCTATGACCTGAGTCCAACCCAACCCTTGGAACCCACTGAGAAAGTACAGAACAACTGAATCCTGAAAGTTGTCTCTGATCTCCACATGCACATGCTCCCACCATGTGTGCAAAGAAGGGGGGAGAGAGAGAGAGAGAGAGAGAGAGAGAGAGAGAGAGAGAGAGAGAGAGAGAGAGGACAATAATATTTAATAATATTAAGTAATAAGTAAATATTTAAAATTAAACAATGTGGAGAACTATAGAGAAAGACACCTGATGTTGACCTTTGACTTTGCGTGCATATTCACATATGTGCACTTGGACACACATGCACACAGACTACACGCACATAAACAGTAAAATTTAAAAAGAAATACAGAGGGCTAGAGAGATGACTCTGTGGTTAAGAGCGCTGGCTGTTCCCTCAAAGGAACAGGGTTCAATTCCTAGCGCCCACATGGTTGATCACAACTACGTACGTCCAGTTGTAGGGAACTGAGCCCTCTTCTGGCCTCCACAGGCACCAGGAACACACACAGTGTGACATATTTGTAAGTAAAATACTCATACACACAAAATAAAATGAAAAACAATAAAATAAAAAAGAGATTTGTTGATTGACTGTTGATTGATGATAGATTGATCGAATGATCAATTTGCATGCCTTTTATTAGTGAGTTCTTTTGCCAATCCCAGGATAACAGTGGACAAGGTAGGTGTGGTCCTGCTCTCAGGAAAGACACAAAGGTGCCGTCATCCTCCGATATCTCAGGTTCTGCCTCAGATTCCCATGTGAATGGGAACTGTTCAGACAAAAAGTGTCTATGCTGAAAATGTACTGGCTTTTTTTTTTGTCTTTGAAGATATTACATAAAAAGTCACTATTGTGCTGAGACATGGTAGATGACAAGAAGCCAAAAGAGCCAGCCGTGAGGGGAGCCCACTCGAGATATCATAACTGGCAGGAATCGTGAGCCCATGAATATTAATCACATCTTTTATGTTCTGTGTTCTGAAGCTTTGCCATCTGGAGGCTTGCTGACCCCAGAGGACTGCCCATCCCGGGGTTAGTCAGTTCCTGTGGATATCAAACATCTGAGGTATATGCAAACGAACCAATGCAGAAGCCACACCCATAATCCTCCATTATCTGGTTCTTCTACTTCACTGAATTCCTTGCAGGTTTCCAGGAGGGGTTTGTTTCTGAATCACTTAGATTTTTCTTCTTTTTTTTTTTTATGATCCATGTGCCTTTGTTATCCTTCGTTGTTTGTTGTTTTGTGCTAGAACTTCTAACACAGAGTTAAGTGGTGACAAAAACAAATGTCCTTCCCTTTAGAAGAGAACTTGGAATGTGCTCCTGCTTGGCCAGGCTCACTGATACTCTTCCCCTCTCGCCCAAATCAAGGATGTTTCTCTTCTATTTCTGCTTTTCTGATAGTTTGGTTATAGATATTAGACTTGTGCATGGTTTTCTTTCTGTTTCACTTGATGTGACAATGCAAGTTTTCAACTTTAGCCTGTTAGTAAGTGTAAAGAGAATATCTTATGTCTGTAGGGTTGTGGTACTTCTCAATAATAAATCTGATGGTCTATAGCTTAGGCAGGAAATAGGAGGTGGGACATCCAGAAGGCAGAAAGGATTCTGGGATAGAGCAAGGCATGGGAGATTTGCCCAGGGAAGATGTGAGGAGAGGGACTCGTGGTACCTGAGCACAGGTAACCAGACACAGAACGTAGGTTAAAGGAAATGGGTTATTTTAAGTTATGATCTAGTCAAAGAAGACCTTAGCTGTATGTAGCAAAGAAGAGCCAAGGTATTTGTAAATATACTTTGAATCTGAGTCTTATTTCTGGGAGCATAGGGCTGGGAGGAAGAACCATGCATAACTCTACAACCAAGAAAAGGAACATAAATTGGTTTTGAATGCTAAACCACCATTGTATCCACAAAAGGGGGTCAGGGGGTGAGAGCTGGAATCATACCCAGCATAGCCACACTGCTTTTGCAAACTCCTGAGGTCATTTGCAAATACTTTATACCACATCTAGTCTGGGTATCAGGCCAGTGTGGATGTATTAGCCACATACTCAACATGCTCTACAAAAAGCAGCTTAAATGGGGAAGGGTTTGTTTTGGCTCCCAGCTGGAGGAAACGACAGCTCACTGTGGCATGGAGTGGTCACATGACATGTCAGAAAATGGAACCAGGGTACAAAAACCCCAAATCCATCCCTAGTTATCCACTTCTGCCAAGAAGGCCCCATCTCCTAAAAGCTTTACAGCCTTCCAAAACATCATTACCAGCTGGAGACCAAGATTCAGATACACATGCCTTTGACTTTCACATTCGAACCATGATAAATATCTTACATTGCTTTTGCAAACTCCTGAGGTCATTTGCAAATACTTTACACCACATCTAGTCTGGGTATCAGGCCAGTGTGGTCTGTGCTATACTTCACAAAGACACTGTCATGTGTCCACTTGCATTTCCTGGGAGTGAGTGTGGAGAATTGATGTTGAGTCATTCTTAAGCTTCTAGAAGTACCCAACCAAACTCATGGCTTGGGAGTTTCTTTGAAGAGTGGTTTAATTATAAGTTCAATTTTCTTTTGAGTTATAGGGCTAACCAAATTATCTATTTCATGTTTAATGACCTGTGGAAGTTTTTATTTTAAAGAATTGATCAAGTTTACACATGTAGACATGTTTGGATCATATTAGGGTCTGTGGGTCTAATGTGACATACCAGCTTCACTCTCGATATTGGTAATAATTGTATTCATTCATTTTTTTCTGTCCTATTGGAATTTCAGTTAACTTTATTGATATCAAAGATCTAGATTCTTTGTTTGATTGTTTGGTTTGATTTGGCTTCTTTTTTTTTTTTTCTTTTTTTTTAGATAAGGTTTCTCTGTATCCCTGGCTGTCCTGGAATTCACTTTGTAGACCAGGCTGGCCTCAAACTCACAGAGATCCACCCGCCTCTGCCACCCAAGTGCTGGGATTAAAGGTGTGTGCCACCACCATACAGTGAAGACCTAGTTTCTTACATAAATTATTCTTTGCTGGTTTTATTTTTGGCTGCTTGCCATCCTTTCTTTCCTTGATACAGCTTGTTTTCAGAAATTGTCAAAGTCCCAGTCAGAGCTTTGGTTACTGGAGTCTGACTCTCCTTTTCTGGCCTATGCATGGGAAGGTGTGGAATTCCCATTACTGCTGTGTTGTGGTGGGTGTGCCCACAAATTCTAATATGCTGTATTTTCACTCCAGCCAATGTCAGCCTGAACTCCTTTGAGAGTCTTCTTTGACCCATAAATTTTTCCAAGTATGCGTGTAAGTTCCCTAGTGTTTGGAATTTTTTTTCCTGCTGCTTTTCTGAATTGATTTCTGGTTCAATTCTGATATAGCAGAAAATAGAACATATGAATTTAATTCCTTTCAATTTGTTGAGGTAACATGGTGGCTTGGGTTATGGTCTATCTAGGTTCATAATTGTGGGGCCTGTGTTCTGCAGATGTAGAATTTTCTGTAATTGTGCTCAGTGCAATTGACTGATGGCCTTATTCCTTTACACATTGGCTGGTTCTTTACCTACTCACTGCACTGACTGTTAAGAGGGGAGCATTGAGCCAAGAGCTGACGGCAGGGCATGCCTTTAATACCAGCAGGCAGATCTCTGAGTCCAAGGTCTACAGAGTAAGTTCCAGGACAGCCAAGCTATACAGAGAGACCCTGCCTCCTGTGGCGGGCTGGCGGTGGGTTGCCATTGACTTGCCAACTCCACTTGTGGATGTGACCACTTCCCCTTCTGATTCTATCAGGTTTTACTTCAGACACTCTGTGGTTCTTTTCAGATAACTTTGTTTTCATTATGTAACCCTTCCCTCTCTGCCTCTGGCCAGTCTCTTTTTTTCTAAACTACACTGCAACTCTTAGCCATGTAGTCACTCCTGCTTTCTTTTGATAAATACTGTGTGGCATAGCATTTTTCCTTTTTCGGTTACCTTGTATTTGAAGCGTATTTCTTATATACATACACTACATAGTTAAGTCCTATTTTGAATCCACTCCGCCAATATGTTTTTTATTTGCTTCCTTGCGATTACTTGAGTTTGATGTCATCGCTAGCATGTCCAGCCGCTCCATTCATTGCTTTCTGCTTTTCGTTCCTCTCTGTTCTCTTTAGGATTGCTGTGAGTTTCTTGAATGTTCTTGTTCTGTACAGCTTCCTACTGGTTCTGAATATCTGCCTGTATAGCTTTCCTACAGATGGCCGTTCTTGAATGATATTACAGATATAAGGCACCACGGTCCTAGGCACCATTCGCTTACCAGTCTAAGTTAGTGTAAGCAATCTTCTCTTGCAAAATATCTGTCAACAAAGTTGTCTCAAGCCACTACAGCCAGCCCAGGTGGAAGAACGAAGCTCATCAAAAGCCTGGCTCAGATGCTGAGACAGATGGTTCTGCACACCCTCAGAGACAAAATGCAAAGTCGTGACACACAGTGGACTTTCCCAGAACACCCAATAGCAGCCAAAAGTGGCTTAGGAAAGCTGGAAAAGGAGTGGTCAGGTAAGTAAGGATTCCTGCCAGGAGCATGACCTCCAGCCTTTACCTTTCCACCACCAGGAGAATGCAGGCTTCCTTGACAGCTTGCCCAGAAGTGGGGAGGGGGAGAAAAAAACAGCTGGATTTAACATAATAGTCATGATCCTTTACATGTGTGTTAGGCTCCTTGTACATTAAATAGATGCTTTCCCATGAACCACTTTAACTCTTGTTTCCTAAATGTTTCCTTACAGATGTGGGTAGATTATAACCAACATTTTCTAACAGATTTATTTATTTTATGTGCACTGGTGTTTTTCCTGTGTGTTTATCTGTGTGAGGGTGATGGATCCCTTGGAACTGGAGTTATAGTCAATTGTGAACTGCTGTGTGGGTGCTGGGAATTGAACCTGAGTCAAATAGGGTCTTCTGGAAGAGCAGCCAGTGCTCTAAACCACTGAGCCATCTCCCCAGCCCCTATAACCAACATTGTAATGTAAGAATGTAGTTCAGACTAATGCCAACTTAATTTTAAGACTACATAGAACTCTACTTCAATGCTGCCCCACTGTTTCCATCTCCTTTGGGTGTGTCTTTGTTGTCATGGAAACCATGTCTATATTTTTTGGATGCCTATTGACCTACTTCTAGTTACTGCGCTGCACTGTCTTTTAAATGAAAAAAAAACAAAAAACAAGAGAAATACAAAACATGGGCCTTTTTATTTACATTCTTCTGTGTTTGTATATTCATATATGTCTATGTGTTTGTGTGTATGTCTGTGTGTTTGTGTGTATATTAGAGTGTTTATGTTTTGTGTGTTTGTGCATTTGTACATTGTGTTTTCATATGTTTGTATATGTGTGTGTTTGTGTGGGTTTGTATGTTGTTTATATAATTTTTCTACGTTTTCTTTGTGAGGCTGTGAGAAACTATCCTCATTTTCCACCACAAACAGGCTTCTGTGCGCAGTACCTCACTCACATGTGTCTGGAGTCTTGCAAGCTCACTGCCTTATGCTGTCCTCCAAATGGGCCCGGAGTGCTTGATCTAGAGGCTGCCACACAGAAGCTGCTGCAACACAACCTTGATGAATGGGTGTTCTGTGTGCGCACAACTCAGAAGGGATGCAAGGAGAGCAGTGCAAGCAAGTGCCCAGAGACCCAAGCCAGGACACCAGAAGAGACAGAGGGTGACAGAAGCAACAGCCAGGCTACCCTGACACCCAAGGCTTTACTTGGGGCTAAATCAGCTAACCTGGTAGGAATAAGGAAGGCTTTGTTACTAGGACTGATTTGAACTCTACAGACCTGGCCCAAGATGTTTCAGTGGAGAAGAATTTCAGTCTGTGGCCTAGAGACTGTTTTTGTGGTATTTTGGTGAAGAATGTGGCTGCTTTTTACCATTATCTGGAGAGTCTGCCTGAGGTTAAGGTGAAGAGATTTAGATTAATTGCTTTGAAAAAGGAAGTCTCAAAACAGCCTGGTATAAATTCTGTTGTGTGGTTACAAAAGTTCACTCTTATGAAGAATGTTTTAATGAAAAGGAGCAAGCTGAGAAAGGAAAAATATAAAACATATGGTTCAAGTACTAAAGGGGCACCTGGAAGTAGAATGGAGCTGAATCCTATGTTCTAGGAGATAACAGATTAAGGGAGTGGGACTTTGGGGCAAGATCCTACCCAGCTAAGTTTAGGTCAGGCATGGTGGTATACACCTTTAATCCAGAAGACAAAGCCAAGAAGATCTCTGAGTTTAAGGCCAGCCTGGGACAGAACAAGTTCTAGGTGAAGAAAAGCTTAAGGTGGTACACACCTTTAATCTAAGGAGCAGAGTCAAGCAGATCTCTGAGTTCAAGGTCAATCTACAGAGAAAGTTCCAGGACAGCCAAGATTAGGCAGTGAAGGAGTTCAAAAACAGAAAGCTGGTAATAAAATAAGTGGGGCCATGTTCTAGCCCCAGCAAACAGCAGAACTCAGAAGCTTTGGCCACATGGCTCTGGCTTTAAAAGTCCATAATAGAAGAAACTATTGGGACAGTTGATGCTGGTTAGTTGGAGCTAAGAAATTAGCAGTGATTAAGAAGAGATCAGTATCACTGAGGTGAAATCTAGGAAGTGTTTACTGAGAGCAAAAAGAAGTTGTGTTCCAGAGATAACCAAGATGGTAGATCATGTTGCAGCTGGACTCGATAATGTGTGAGTCACCCAGGTGGTACTGGTTTGAAGGCATGAGGGGGTCGTGGAGAGCAGCTGAGGCTTGGCACTGTGAGAGGCCATGGAAGGCCATTGGTGAAGCTGCAGCCTCAGTTGCAGTTAACAGCCCAGGACTGAAGGGGTCATGCAAAGGAGTTGAGGCTTGGCACCATGAAGAGAGCCTATGAGAGGCTGTTGGTGAAGCCTAGTTACAGTGGAAGACCCCAGCATATTGGAGAGGCCAGTACCCTGGAATGATCACTCTACTGCTGCTGCAGTAGAGTGAGTCAAACAGAGCCTAGAGTCCTACAGAGGGCAGAGCTGGAGAGTTGATGCAAGCCCTTTGGAGGAGCCCAGAAGATCATGTGTGAATCCCAGACATTGGAACAAGAAGCTGTAACATTGAGGTTGCCTTGGAGACTTCAAGGTGTTTGAGATGCCAGAGCCATGGGATACCTGCTGAGGAAAGCTGCTAACAGGGAGTGGAACCAGAAAAAAGAAGTTTATTGTAGTCAACAAAGATGGAAAAGGAGTTGGAGATCTGAAGACCGCTTTGACTTTAGACATGGAGACACAGAGTTTGGAGTTTGCCCAGATGGTTTCCTGTCTTGCTTTGGGAATTACAGTTAAGTGATTGAATTAATCTCAGAAGAGATTTTGAACATTGGACTTTTAACATTGTTGAGACTGTTATAGAGTATGGGGACTTCTGAGGTTGGACTAAATGTACTTTACTTTATGTTTAGGTATGGCCCCCATAGGCTCATATGTTTGAAAAGCCTATGGGGGCCAGGGAGTGGAATATGTATATCCTTGGCCCAAGGAGTGGCACTATTAGAAAGTGTGGCCTTGTTGGAGTAGGTGTCACAGTGGGAGTGGGCTTTAAGACCCTATTCCTTGTTGCCTGGAAGCCAGTCTTCTCCTAGCATCCTTCAGATGAAGATCTAGAACTCTCAGCTCCTCCTGCACCATGGCTACCTAGACATTGCCATGCTCTGACCTTGATGATAATAGACTGAACCTCTGAACCTGTAAGTCAGCCCCAATTAAGTGCTGTCCTTATAAGAGTTGCCTTGGTCATGATGTCTGTTCACAGCAGTAAAACCCTAACTAATACAGTGTGTGTGTGTGTGTGTGTGTGTGTGTGTGTGTGTGTGTGTGTGTGTCTGTCTGTCTGTCTGTCTGTGTCTGTCTGTGTCTGTCTGTGTCTGTCTGTGTCTGTGTGTGTCTGTGTTTTCGGGGCACTCTGCATAGGAGGACAATGCTGCTCCCAGAAGACATGGGTTATTAATGAAAATCTCAGTGCCCGGCGTGGGTAACCCCTCTATGAGTTATTAGTTAGAGAGGTTCCAAGGCACCCAAAAAAAAAAAAAAAAAAAAAAAACAGTCTATTGCCATTGGCCTTGGTTGCTCACTATAACTAAATGATAAAACCTATTGCTAAAAACATTATCCACTTTTATTACAGGACATGGAGAAATCAATCTCAAGCTGATAGAAAATTTCTCTTGCTGGAAGATGTAATGCAAGCTGCTTGTTAAGAAAGACATCAATGGTCTCACTTAGCATTATATAGGACCCTGTATTCTCTAAGTTGTGACCACTCATGAAAGAGTGACATAATGGGTATGTGGGGAAGCAACCACTTTCTGATTGGATCTGAGGCCTGTTCCACAGGAGGTAAATTTGATGCCTGGTACTGTGAACCCAGTTAAAATCCTATAACCAAGGAGATCATAGACCATTAAAGGTAACTTATTGATGTTCTTTTGCTGCGTGGTTATGTCCTTAATGCTTAACTCCTTAGCACGTGTGTTTACTCTCATAGATTTGTGCTGCTTTGCAGGCTGACTCAGAAATCTTCTCTTTATAGCAGTGTGTTGAAGGGTTTTATGTTAACTTGACACAGAGTCATTTGGGAAGAGGGCCCCTCAATTGAGAAATTGCCCCCACCAGACTGAGCTGTGGGCAAGCCTGTAGTGTACTTCTTAATTAGTGGTTAATGCAGAAGGGCCCAGCCCAATGAGGGTGGTGCCACTCCTGGGCAGGTAGTCCGAGATGCTGTAAGAAAGCAGGCTGAGCAAGCCAGTAAGCAGCACTGCACCAGAGTGCTGCTCTGCTTAAGTTCCTGCCCCATCTTCCCAACTGGGACTATTATGCTTAGCTGGAAATGTAAGACAAAATAAACCCTTCCCTCCCCAAGCTGCTTTAGTCATGATCTTTACCCCAGAAATAGAAACTCTAGCAAAGGCAAGCAGGTACCTGAAGCACACACACAACTTGTCAAACTGCTGGGAACCAGTGAGTGTTCAGCTATAGATGGGCACTCACACATGTAGCTAGAGGGTAAGGACAGTTGTGACACTTTCCCCTACGTGAGAAAAGCATGGAACCCACATCTGCTTACCTAGAAAGCTCAGGTCCTTCCCCTCTGCACCACAGCCTTCACAGATGTGATGTTCACTCTGGAAGACAGATGTGACATGGTGCACATCAGTTAGAATTCATGACTGTGTGTTCTGACTCAAATGTGGCTGTGAATTCTAGGTACATTCTTAAAAGAAGAGGAGGAAGAGGAGGAGGAGGAAGAGGAGGAGAAGGAAGATGAAGAGGAAGAGGAGGAAGAAGAGAGTAAGGAAGGAAAAGGAGAAAACACAAGGACAGACAGGAGGACGTGGCAGGCCCTCATTGGGCCCCTCTGCCAGGTGAGAGAGAACCTGCCCACCTGAGAGACTGCAGCCAATCACTTGGTGATAGTGAAGAAGCTGAATGTGTCTGTAAGGAGGACGGTGACAGGGTGACCTGGGCTCTGGCTGGTGAAACAGAGGTACCTTCCATAGGCTGATGAGGAAAGTGTCTGTCACCTGAGGACAAAGGCCACTTGGGACAGGCCACAGGAGCAAGTAGGCAGCCATCCCCAGCTGACCAGCTGAATGACATCAACTTCAGAAACCTGGGTATGGACACAGTGGAACCCCAGGCTCCGGAAGGGATTGTGCAGAGGGGATGATTTCATCCATCACTACTTAAGGAAAGAAAAGACAGTTTCCCTGAGCTCTGGGGGAAACTGCGCTCAGAAGCCAGGCCTTGTTAAGAGTTCTGGATGAATAGAATACTGATCTCAACTGTAGCTGAAGTCATCGACCAGGACAATGGTCATTGTGCCCTCAAGAATCAGGCCACGTGTTACCTCTAGGTAAAAACTATTTTTAAGGTGCTTCATAAATCAGTGCCAAGGTCAGCCACAGCGAGCATTCCAGAACATTCAGGGGAAGTCTCTGTGGGTGTGCCCTGAGCTCCAGGCTGTAGCCGTCCATTGTTTGATGGTTTCCTGCACTGAGCTATCCCAGCCAGCCAGTCTGCAGGGCCTGCAGAGACCTGCCAGGAGGACCTCACAGCTGGCCGTCACCCTGCCACACAGGTGTGGAGGGCGCCAGCCTGCCCCGCCACAGGCAGGGCGACAGTCTCTAAGACTCCACCTTGCAGGCTGTGGTCTCCAAATCCCACACGGATCACTGCGAATCTGGGTGAGGTAAGCCTCGGAGATGCAGGGACAGGGACTTCCCATCCTGCTTCTCAGAGGACCTGTGCAGAATGACAAGTAGAGATAGAAGTTGTTCCTTCTTATCTGGCCACTCCGGCTGCCATGCCTCAGTGCACTGAGCTCTGTGTTCAGCCCAGACACACTGCTTTTATGCATGTTTGATATGTTCATGTTGATACGGTTCATGATTAAGCCAACATGAGAGAGTCCTGTTCAGGGTGAACTCCCTGTTGCAGATACGGAGAGTAAGAATCTGAAAAGCTGTCTTAGGCGCCCTCCTTTCTACAGAGGCTGGTGGCCAAGGACTCATAGAAACTGTAAGTGGAGAACAAACTGAGGAAGACTGGCTGACACAGCCAAGAGCCTTTCCTGCTCCTCTGCTTTTCTTCTGTCCAAGCTGAGAGCACAGATGGAATGGCTGGAGCTCCAGCAGCCATCACGAACTCTGAGTTGACAATGAAGATGGAAGTCACCCTTGTGTGTGATAGGAAAACATAAAAAGAGGAGCTATCTCTCCATAGTATCTGTGTGCCCACCATGTCCCAGACCACACATCTTATTTTCTCTGTGATAGGCTGGAGGGTGGCATTTCTATCTGATTCCAACCACTTTTTTCTGCTATTACTAGATTTTTTTCCATTCTAACTTTGAACAAATTCTGTGTCATTACCACCTTCCCCTCTTCCCTTGCCTTACTCATCTTGCTTGTCCTATATTCCCCTCTGACACAGAAGTACACCAGCCTCAGGCCTGTGCCTTCCTCAGATCCACAGCCTAAAGCAACATGAGAGGCTAGGGCTTCTTCCCAGAGCCCAGACTCACTTCCCTTTTCCAAAAGGGAGCCTGAACCCTCACCTTTCTGAGCCTGCTCTCTTCTGTTTCCCACATCAGAACACGGCCTTACTGTCACTAGGGCCTCAGGGGTTCAGATCTCTCTAAGTCCCCTCTTTCCCTCCAGCCATCAGCAAGTCCTTGCTCTGGGTGAGCATAGCCCATCAATCCTCATTCTCCCACACTCCAAACAAGTGTCGCTCTTGTGCCCAAACACATCCAGGAGGTCTCATGCTGCTCCCCCTCCCCGACCCCATATGACTAAGAAGAAAATCCAGATGTCTCACCATGGTGCACAAGGCTATCTTGTCTGCCTTTGCCCACCTCCCTGCCCAGGCCTACACCTTCTACCACAGTAACTGCCCTGCAACAGTGACCACCTTGCCACAGTGACCGCCTCACCACAGGAGAGGGTTGCTGCAGGTTTCATGCAGAGACGGGAACAGCAAGAAGAGATAAGAACAAAAACCAACCTGGATCAGCCTTCGGGGAGTCTAATAACAGGCAGATTATTCACAATGAACTTAAGCCCAGTAAAATTTGAAGAAAAAAAGTTTCCTGGTGCAATACAATCCCTGGTGCCCAGCAAAGTATAATTACACTGAAACTCAACTTCGGGTGTATATCATTTCTTCCCAGAAGCTGGATTCTAAAGATGCACTACCTGTACTAGTTTTAGGCTCTAACGGTCTGGTCTGGTCTCAGTCATAGAGCTAGCATAGAAGTCATTTGGGCCATTAGCCACCTTGGGTCCTGTGTATGAGCTGGTTTTATGTATCAGCTTGACACAAGTTGGTCATGAGAGAGGAAGGAGCCTCAGCTGAGTGAATGCTATGAGATCCAGCTGTAAGGCATTTTCTCAATTAGCAATCAATGGGGGAGGACCTAGCCCATGGTGGATGGTACCATCCCTAGGCTGATGGTCATGGATTCTACAAGAAAGCAGACCAAGGAATCCATGGGGAGCAAGTCAGTTAGCAGCATCCCTCCATGGCCTCTGCATCAGCCCCTGCCACCAGGTTCATCCCTGCTTGGGTTCCTGTCCTGACTTCTTCCAATGATGGACTATGATGTTGAAGTGTAAGCTGAGTTAACCTTTTCCTCCTCAAGTTGCTTTTTAGTTGTGGTGTTTTTGTCACAGCAATAGAGACCCTAACTGGGACATTCTGGTGACAGGGAACACAGGGGAGCCTCTGGCTCTAAGGGTCATTAGATTACTAGCCACCTCTGGTCCTGGTTGTAGGAGCTTGATACGGCCTGGCCCAACAGACAGCAGATGACCAGACTGTTAATGACTTCCAATTCTCAGCTTTCTGAATGGAAGGTTTTTCATCTTTCCTATTGGAAAGATAATCCTGTGTGCTTAACAGTCCCGGTTTCTCTAGAGATTTGTGGGTGCAAGGACCTTCATGCTATGCTCCCAACAACCACACTCATGGTGACTGTCTCTCCACGGAGACCACCTCTCCATGGTGACCACCTCTCCATGATGATAACCTCACCATGGTGAACACTTCACCATGGTGACAGCCTCTCCACAGAGTGAGCCTCATTCCAGTGACTGCCTCTCTTGCTCACAGGGCTAGCCTCAGGCCCTGCTCACTCTCCACTCCTTGAATGCTTCCCTAACATGACAGATACTTCAACTCCCCAGCCCAGAGTCACCTCAAGGGATGCAAGGCTCAAGGGTAGCAGCCTCTACCCTCACCTGCACCAGCCACTTTCTGTTATTATCTCTGTAACTTCACCACTCTCTCAAACTGTCCCTGTCACTGCTTCGTTTTCTAGTGTCTTTGGAACACCACACCATCCGGAAGGAAATCTGTTTGTCTTCATCTCCTTGGCTCCTGTCCGGAAGCATCCATCAGGATCAAAGTGCATGTCACAGGAGCACATGTCTTCGTTCATTCTGGGTCTTTAATCTCCGTTCTGCTGGCAGCTTCCTCTTCACCCTGTGCAGACAGTAAGAGTTGACACATCCGGTCCTGGGTGTTTGTATTTGAGTCTTCCCTCATTAATGGTGCTTGTGACACTTAGCATCCTTCCAGAGCCCTTCCACACCAAAAAGACTTTATTGTCACATAAAACCTAAAATGGGGATAAGCAAAACAAAACATGAATTTTTCTGAGAACTTTGAACTTGCCCGCTGTCTTCCAAATCTGCTGCCACGAAGTTCTGGCTCCGAACTAACTTTCTGCACTAACTAAGCATCTCTGTGCCCCTGAATCGCTGACTGAATTAACCTGCAAGTTTCAATCCCTCAGCATAAAATGACATATCTTCACTAAAGTTACTTTCGGGACCAAGCCTCTTTGTGCTCAGTCCCAGAGTTTTCAAATGTTGTGTCTTTGATTATTGCTTCTTGTCAGTTGTGCCTCCTTCCTAGCAATAGCCTGTGCCTCCAAAAACTACTTCTTCACATCCTCCGTAATGTCACAGTCCTCTGTCCCTCACCCTATTGTCCTTCTTGTCACTCTTAGCAAACCTAGTATATATATATATATATATATATATATATATATATATATATCCTTATAGCTCATAGAAAGCATGAAATGTCAGTCCTTAGATCATTGTTTATTTCTTCCTAAAATATTTCAAAAGTTGTATTTTTAACAGTAATCACTGTGTGCAGCTTAGACCACGCTCATTGGTTCACTGTTTCCATCCAACTATCTCCAAAAGGATCTCTATGTGTGAAAGCATGCTGCATCGAGTGACTCTCTTTGCCTGTTCTCTGACCCCCTGGTCCCCTAAAATCCCCCTGGGAAGCTACAGCTAAAAGCAAAGCCAGCTTTCTCCAGGCCCGATATCATGGCCAGTATGTCAGGCACTTGCTTTCTCCATTCGAGAGAACCAGTTTTTTCTGACATTCTGAGGGTAAGTGAATCCCTGTGAGTGGGGGTGCTTGGGGACTGCTCCTTCATGCAGAGTCCTGCCTGAAAGGCAAAGCTAGACTCATCTGAGCTCTGCCAGCAGCAGCACATTCATGCAGTGTAACCAACCTAAGCTTTTGTTTCTGTCTGGATTGCAAGCAGGCTGGGAGACAGGGTCCAGACTCAGAGCCACCCCCACTAGAGAAAGGGACTTCTCAGGCCTCTACTGGGCTCAATGACTTCTTTAAACCTTGACTAGAGCCAAGGCTTCTTCCACCTTTGGCCAACTGAACCACTTAACAATGAAAATGTCCCCAATTGTCCTTCTGGCTCCCTCATTGTTGCTGAAGATAATGGGAGTCCTGGTCAAGGCTAGCAATTGTTGATACTATTCCTGGGCAGTTTTGTGTTGCTTTTTTGGCCATTTTCAGTACTTCCATGTATATTTTTAAGTACGAGTTTAAAGAGAGATCACTTAAGGCTAAGTGATTTCAGGTCCCAGCCATCCTCATTTTCTGAATTCCCATAACCAAACCTGAGGCCCTGGAGCATCATAGGTTCTTAATAAGTTTTCACTAAAATATCTGGGACCAGAGCTGACCTGGAATGAGGCTAGGATAGCCTAAGGCAAGGATGTTTGAAACATATAGGTCCCAAGCGAAGAAAAGCAACATAAAGCCACCATGTGTAAGAAGCAAGGACTGTAGTCAAGCAAGCTGGCCAGGCAAGAATTCAACTGGGGAGATCTTCTGTAGCAGATATTCCAGCTCTGTATGAGCTACATGTGTATATGGGCATTAGAAAGAGCTGGGATTCCCTTGTAGTCTCAGTATGTCTCCCACGGACCATACTTGTGAGCTTGGTCCCTAGCATGGCAGTATTGGCAGTGTGTACATTAAGAGGTAGTGCCCTTGGGAGGAAGTGATAACATTCTCATGAGACCCTGACTTGTTTTTAAGAGAGGTTGTTATGAAAGAACATGACCGACCCTCCCTGGCTACTCTCCAGCTTCTTGTCTCACCATGTGACTCTCACACACTATTATGATGTCATCAACTGCAATGTCTCACCAGAACTGAGCAGACGCTGATGAAGAGCCAAGCCCCTTGAACCTTCTGAACTGTGAGCTAAATGATGATCTTTCTTATTTGTTTGGTTGGTTGTTTAGTTGGTTGGTTGGTTGGTTGGTTGGTTGGTTTGGTTGTTGGTTAGTTTTGGTTTTCAAGACAAAGTTTTTTTGTGTAACCCTGGCTGTCCTGAAACTCACTCTGTAGACCAGGCTGGCTTTGAACTCAGAGATCTGTCTGCCTCTGCCTGCTGAGTGGTGGGATTAAAGGTATGCACCACCCAGCCAACCCCCTTTTCTTTATAAAGAACCAAGCCTTGGATTCATTGTTATAGCAATAGAAAACTGATGGTTCAGGAAATTTGAATCTTCCTTCAGGTCCTCCCTGAAGACAAAGGCTGATGAGAACTCAGCAGAGAGAGCCACTTATGTCGATAAGCTTGGGGGCTATAACATAGGAAAGCTGAGTTTAATAGCCAACCCCATGGCTTCTCAGAATGTTACCTCCATACATGAGCTTCCAATTCTATGTGAATTCCTCAGTCTGGTTCCTGGGTAAGCAGCAAGCCTTGCCTCTAAGCAATTGTAGTTACGGCTGCTATTCTTAGTTCCACATGTGGCAAGTCTCTAAGGCTGCTTTACCTTCCACCTTGAAACCTTCAGGCTAAGATCATGGAAACTGAGCTGTCTCTTCTTTGTGCATAAGGCAGGTCTGGTGGTTTAAGTAAAAAAAATGGTCCCTTATAGGTCTATAATGTCCATAGGGAGTGTCACTATTAAGAGGTGACCTTGTTGGAGGAAGTGTGTCACTGAAGATAGGTTTTGAGATCTCAGAAGCTCAAGCCAGGCCTAGTGTGTCTCAGTATCTTCTTGCTGTTTGCTAATCCAGAAACAGAACTCTTGGCTTCTCCAGCACCATGGCTGCCTGCACGTTGCCATGCTTCCTGCTATGAGGATAATAGACTGAACCTCTGAACTGTAAGCCAGCCCCAGTTAAATGATTTATAAGTGTTGCTGTAGTCATGTGTCTCTTCACAGCAATAAAACCTAAACTAAAACAGGCTTAAACTAAGCCAAACTAAGCAGGGCTTCTAGATGTCCAGGTTCTGTAGTGCAACTCACAGTGCATGCACACACTTAATGAAAGCCAAGGGCCATGTCTGGAGCTAGCTGTGACCAAGCTAGATGGAAGCAGAGTAGAGGGGGGCTGACCCAGGGAAGGACTAGAAGCAGAGTTCTCATTTCCCCTGCCCAGTCATGGGAGAAAACCAAGGAGAAAGAAAGAAGTCTAAAAGAGCCAGCAGCCATCTATTTGTGTGATGGAGAAGAGTGTCTTTCTTCAGACAGTCGCCTCACCCCCACATGAATATGCTCCCTTATCCTTCCCCACTTCCCCTGAAGAGTAAGCCGTTCCCAAGCAACTGCTGTACATTCTGTTCCTAAGAACTCTAGAAAACATGATCAATCAGAACAGTTATCATTCTGGATGTAAGCACTGGCCACACCCATGCATGACCACCACTGTGTCTGGCTCTGCCCCAAGCTTCCAGACCTCCACTATCCCACCTCTTGTAGCAACCCAGAAGGATTGGTCCATACATGCTTCCATGAAAGACTAATTCTTGAGATGCGGTGCTGCTTGTCCATTTGTGCTGTCCCCATTCCCACACCACATCTAACCTCTCAGCCCAGCCAGGTCTGCGCATCTTGCACTCGTCCAGCCAGGTGAGTCTATCAGATCTCCGTCTCATCAACATTCCCCAAACCTCCAGATTTAGCCCCGGACCCACATCCAGTGGCCCAGGCTAGTCTGGACAGCTCTGCTTGCACCTCCCATGGCCTACTGGCTTTTTACATGTCATAGCCAACCACTCAGTCCAACCAGGTCCTATATATCTTGAGGCAGGGTCTAGCCAAGTGAGTCAACCTGATTCTCCCCTCCAAGAACACTCCCTGATCCCCAGATCTGCCCAAAAAAAATTCCAGGCTGGGACCAGGATATATCCTGTGTGCCAACCCAGTTCCCTGTGCCTACCTGACTTCGTCCCACCTTAGCCCAACCCAGCCTAAACATGTTGTACTCTGTCCACATCAGGCAACAAAGTAACAAAATAAGCCTACATATCCAGATCTCATAAACAATATACAGATAATGTAATAGATCAAGGCCGTAACTCCATCCCAAAATCCACCAGTCCTAAAGAAATGTTTTCCAATGAGAATTACCTAGGAAACCAGAACACGGAATTTTTTTTTTTTGACAGTTCACTCTTAAGCCTTTAATCTTTACAAAGCACAAGTCTGTCTTCAATCCTGCCTGACTCCTTCAGATTCCTTCATAGTCTATGCGCTTAGTTTCCTCATTGGTAGCTATGAGGAAGATTCTAGGTTTTTATCTTTCTTAACTTTTTTTTTCTTTTTTTTTTTTTTATTGGATGATTTATTTACATT
>NW_021620771.1:1739918-1762041 GCF_004785775.1 Grammomys surdaster | reverse complement strand
CCAATCCCCTCGCCCCTCCTCCTTCTTCTCTGTGGATGTAACCTCTATCTACACCCCCCCACTCCCACCTCCCCACCCTCAAAATTCCCACCCCCTGGGGCATCCAGCCTTCATGAGGTCAAGGTTCTCTTCTTCCACCTATGCCCAGCAGGGCCCTCCACTTTTACATATTCAGCTGAAGCCCTGGATCCCCCCCTAAGTGCTCCCAGGCTGGTGGTTTAGACCCTGGGAGCTGTGGTTGGTTGGTATTGTTGCTCTCCTCATGGTGCCACAAACCCTTTCAGCTCCTTCAGTCTTCACTCTAACTCCTCTATTGAGAACCCCATGATCAGTTCAATGGCTAGTTGTGAGCATCTGCCTCTGAATATGTCTGACTCTTGAAGGCCTCTGAGGAGATATCCATATCAGGCTCTTATCAGCATGCACTTCCTGTCTTCCACATCAGCATCTAACTTTGGTGATTGCACATGGGATAGATACTCAGGTGGGGTGGTCTTGAGACGGCCCCTCCTTCAGTTTCTGTCCCTCACTTTGTCTCCATATTTGCTCCCTTGAGTATTTTGTTGCTCCTTCTAAGAAGGACCGAATCACCCTCACTTGGTCTTCCTTCTTTATGGGCTTCATGTGGCCTGTGAGTTGCATCTTGGGCATTTCAAGGTTCTAGGCTAATATCCAATAATCAGTGAGTGAATACCATGTGTCTTCTTTTGTGATTGGCTTACCTCACTCAGGATGATAATTTCTAGTTCCATCCATTTACCTAGGAACCTCTCGAATTCATTGTTTTTAATAGCTGAGTAATACTCCATTGTGTAAATATACCACATTTTTTTAATCCATTCCTCAGTTGAAGGACATCTGGGTTCTTTCCAGCTCCTGGCTATTATAAATAAGGCTGCTATGAACATAGTTGAGCATATGTCCTTGTTATATGTTCGAGCATCTTCTGGGTATATGCCTAGGAGTGGTATAGCTGGATCCTCGGGTAATGCTATGTCCAATTTTCTGAGGAACCGCCAGACTGATTTCCAAAGTGGTTGCACCATCTTGCAGTCCCACCAACAATGGAGGAGTGTTCCTCTTTCTCCACACCCTCGCCAGCATCTACTATCACCTGAGTTTTTAATCTTAGCCATTCTGACTGGTGTGAGATGGAATCTCAGGGTTGTTTTGATTTGCATTTCCCTGACGACTAAGGATGCTGAACATTTCTTTAGATGCTTCTCGGCCATTCGAGTTTCTTCCGTTGAAAATTCTTTGTTAAGCTCTATACCCCATTTTTTAATAGGGTAATTTGGTTGTCTGGAGTCTAATTTCTTGAGTTCTTTGTATATATTGGATATTAGCCCTCTATCAGATGAAGGATTGGTAAAGATCTTTTCCCAATTTGTTGGTTGTCGTTTTGTCCTATTGACAGTGTCCTTTGCCTTACAGAAACTTTGCAATTTTATGAAGTCCCATTTGTCAATTCTCGATCTTAGAGCATATGCCATTGGAGTTCTGTTCAGGAACTTTTCCCCTGTGCCCAAGTATTCGAGGCTTTTCCCCACCTTCTCTTCTATTAGTTTCAGTGTATCTGGTTTTATGTGGAGGTCCTTTATCCACTTAGACTTGAGCTTTATACAAGGGGATAAGAATGGATCAATTTTCATTCTTCTACATGTTGTCTTCCAGTTGAACCAACACCATTTGTTGAAAATGCTGTCCTTTTTCCACTGGACAGTTTTAGCTCCTTTGTCAAAGATCAAGTGACCATAGGAGTGTGGGTTCATTTCTGGGTCTTCAATTCTATTCCATTTATCTTCCTGCCTGTCTCTGTACCAATACCAGGTAGTTTTTATCACTATTGCTCTGTAGAACAGCTTGAGGTCAGGGATGGTAATTCCTCCAGAAGTTCTTTTATTGTTGAGAATAGTTTTCACTATCCTGGGTTTTTTGTTATTCCATATGAATTTGAGAATTTCCTTTTCTAACTCTGTGAAGAATTGAGTTGGGATTTTAATGGGGATTGCATTGAATCTGTAGATTGCTTTTGGCAAGATGGCCATTTTTATTATATTAATCCTGCCAATCCATGAGCATGGGAGATCTTTCCATCTTCTGAGATCTTCTTCAATTTCTTTCTTCAGAGACTTGAAGTTCTTGTCATACAGGTCTTTCACTTGCTTGGTTAGATTCACACCAAGGTATTTTATATTATTTGCAACTATTGTGAAGGGTGTCATTTCCCTAATTTCTTTTTCAGTCTGTTTATCTTTCATGTAGAGGAAGGCTACTGAGTTGTTTGAGTTGATTTTATAACCAGCCACTTTGCTGAAGTTGTTTATCAGGTTTAGGAGTTCTCTGGTGGAAGTTTGGGGGTCACTTAAGTATACTATCATATCATCTGCAAATAGCGATATTTTGACTTCTTCCTTTCCTATTTGTATCCCTTTGACTTCTTTTTGCTGTCTAATTGCTCTGGCTAAGACTTCCAGTACTATATTGAATAGGTAGGGGGAGAGTGGGCAACCTTGTCTAGTCCCTGATCTTAGTGGGATTGCTTCAAGTTTCTCTCCATTTAGCTTGATGTTGGCTACTGGTTTGCTGTAAATTGCTTTTACTATGTTTAGGTATGGGCCTTGAATTCCTGATCTTTCCAAGACTTTTATCATGAAGGGATGTTGAATTTTGTCAAATGCTTTCTCAGCATCTAATGAGATGATCATGTGGTTTTTTTCTTTAAGTTTGTTTATATAGTGGATTACATTGATGGATTTCCGAATATTGAACCATCCCTGCATTCCTGGGATAAAACCTACTTGATCATGATGGATGATTGTTTTGATGTGGTCTTGGATTCGGTTTGCTAGAATTTTATTGAGTATTTTTGCATCGATGTTCATAAGGGAGATTGGTCTGAAGTTCTCTTTCTTTGTCGGGTCCTTGTGGGGTTTGGGTATGAGTGTAATTGTAGCTTCATAGAACGAATTGGGTAGTGTTCCTTCTGTCTCTATTTTGTGGAATAGTTTGAAGAGAATTGGTATTAGGTCTTCCTTGAAGGTCTGATAGAATTCAGCACTAAAACCATCTGGTCCTGGGCTTTTTTTAGTGGGGAGGCTTTTGATGAATGCTGCTATTTCCTGAGGGGTTATGGGACTATTTAGATGGTTTATCTGCTCCTGGTTTAACTTCGGTACCTGGTATCTGTCTAGGAAATTGTCCATTTCATCCAGGTTTTCCAGTTTTGTTGAGTATATAGGCCTTTGTAGTAGGATCTGATGATTTTTTGAATTTCTTCAGTTCAGAACACGGAATTTTAAAAGGCAATTATAAACCTATCAAAGAATTCTCAACTGTAGTTCCTAATTCCAAATCTTCAGATGTGAGTAACTCTTAAACTGGGAAAATGAAAAGGGATCATGGTGGAGGAAGAGCAATAGAGAGAGGAATAGAGCTGCCAATGCTCCCCCAAGAGCCAGAGACTAACAAATCCCCCAATATCAGGCATGAAAAGCCCCCTCCTGAGTTGTTAGTCAGAAGACTCTAAGAAACTCTGGAAACATTATAGA
The DNA here is from genome assembly GCF_004785775.1 of Grammomys surdaster. Taxonomy (NCBI): domain Eukaryota; kingdom Metazoa; phylum Chordata; class Mammalia; order Rodentia; family Muridae; genus Grammomys; species Grammomys surdaster. The sequence continues at coordinate 1,758,490 of NW_021620771.1, read as the reverse complement.
CTATTGCTGTTTCTTTCAGTTGCCTTCCAGAGGCTGAAGGAAGTCCCTATTACTGTGAGCACTGTGTACTTTGGACACAGGACCTGGAGAAACACAAGCACAATTTTATCAGAAGGTCTACCAGAAGATGCCACACTAGGTTCCAAGAGAGAGAAGCAACCTACAAGGCTATGACGCCTATGAACCAAAATAATGACCAGCATGGCATAACCCTAAGGGTGCACCAGTGGCACACCTATCTTGGCAGTAACCAATAGCTCTCTAATTGGGCTTATGGTCCACTTAAAAGAGAAAGCCTGCCTGGCACAGAAAACCTAGCACACTATAGGGACTAATGTAATCATGGATCTTATAGAAGAGTCTATAACTACCACTTTACTAAACCAACCTAATCCCTAACTACATTCTAAATATTTAACCTTTTTCCCACAAGTAAGTATAACTGTCGCCCTTCAACAAAGAAACTTTTCTTTGCAATAGACAGAGACCATTTCAGAAAACCACAGCCAATCACAATTCGTAAAATAAGTAATAGTGTAGTACCTAGCTCCAGCCAATCCATCTACAACACAACTTCTGCACCTGAGGCTCACAGGACATCTCAGAAGGAAAAATAGTATAGCTATAATAGCCAGAGAAACAGAGGATCTCTCTCTCTCTCTCTCTCTCTCTGTGTGTGTGTGTGTGTGTGTGTGTGTGTGTGTGTGTGAGAGAGAGAGAGAGAGAGAGACAGACAGACAGACAGACAGACAGACAGACAGACAGAGAGACAGAGAATGACAAAGAAAAAGAGGACAGATGTCATGGATTTGAATTTGAGAGAGGAAATTCAGGAAAGTATGACTACATTTTAATTTCAAAAATAAAAATTTATTCTTTTCTGACTTGTTTTATGTTTTATGAGACAGGATCTCACATAGCCCAAGTGACACAGGACTTGCTATGACACGCAATAAACTTGAACTCCTACCTAGCCTCTCAAATGCTGGGACTGCAGATATGCACTACCACACATGGGTAAAATAATTCCTTATTGGGACATTTCCAATAAGCTGTTCTCCAGCACGTCCCACATAGCACTGAAAAGATGTTAAACGCCATGCCTCTATCACAGAAAGAGACCTCTAAGACTCCAAAACCCAGACTCCCAAGAACTTCTCTAGCAAAGCAGAGGCTGCAGCCTCTTGGAAGGTGACAATATGGGCAAGTGGAGAGGGAAGAGAAGCTCAACAAACACCCTACTCTCCTTCCTGGCACCCATGTGCTAGCCACACACAACCACATCAGGAAAACATAAATACACCAAGGACCAGTACTGAGAAAGCTCCAAGGCAGAGGTCACACTCATGTTAGAGGAAAGGAAAACGACCCCACCTGACATTTCTAAGTCACCAGGCCTTACCTCTTAAAGGTCCTAACACAATGATAAATTTGATTCATCTTGAAAACAGCACTGTGATACTGCTATGGTCCATCCAGTCAGCTAGCTTGTGACTACTGAGATGGTACCCACATCCCTGTGAAGAGGCTGGACAAGGGGATGACAATGCGGGTCTGCATGGGACAAAGTGGGATGTTGGGGGATGGGGGGGTTATCACCACTCCCAAGGATGATATGGAGCTTAATCTCATAGATTGTTGGTCTCTGGAACTTTCCCTAGCTTTTAATCAAACCAAGGTTGGCCTTGAATGACTAAAACCAGGAAAGCAGAATCTCAGGTAGGAGGGCAACTGTAACACTAATGCCAGAGACACAAGGTGCTTCCCTTTGTTCAGCTTCCAGAACTTAGACACCACAGGTCTGAGAGGGACTGGAGGACTCAAGTGGCATGCATGCTCTCCAGCCATGAGATCCCATCCCCATAAACATGGCCTGGGAAGGAGCTCAAACATGTTTGGGAGAAGGATGATACACTGGCTGGTTTTGTGTCAACTTGACACAAGCTGGAGTTATCATAGAGAAAGGAACTTCCGTTGAGGAAATGCCTCCATTAGATCCAGCTGTAAGGCATTTTCTCAATTAGTGATCAAAGGGGGAGGGCCCATTGTGGGTGGTGCCATCCCTGGACTGGTAGTCCTGGGTTCTATAAAAAAGCAAGCTGAGCAAGCCAGGGGAAGCAAGCCAGTAAGTAACATCCATCCATGGCCTCTGCATCAGCTCCTGCTTCCTGACCTGCTCAAGTTCCAGTCCTGACTTCCTTTGGTGATGAACAGCAATGTGGAAGTGTAAGCTGAATAAACCCTTTCCTCCCCAACTTGCTTCTTGGTCATGATGTTTGTGCAGGAATAGAAACCCTGATTAAGACAGATGAGGAAGGCAGAAAACAAGGCTTTGGAAATGTAGTGGTATTGAAGTTACCACTCAACTGTTGGTCCCCAGGGCTATGGAAATCTGAAGGGGACCACTCTTTCCCTTAAGAGACATACATAAACTTTGCACTGGTAGAAGCAGAACAGTATGCTACTCAAAATTCCTCTCTGTTTGCACAGAAAAAACTTCCTGCCTGGCCCACAGAGGCTAAAATCAGAGTGTCCTCAGGGATACTGTAAAACAAGGGAGTGACTCTGCCAGAACACAAAGGGAGCCACGCCCTCCACTCACTCACAGTTAAGGAACTTTGCTGCCCATAGATGGTTGAGCACAGGACATTACTACAATTCCCACCAGGCCTCAGCGCTCACAGGCCAGGTGCTGGGGGCTTAACTCTACAGTCTGAAGGGCTGCTGTATGGGACAGCAGCCTCCACTTTGAGATGGAGCCGTGACAATGGCCTCTGTATTCTTTCATCTGCAAAATACATGCACACAATTTACGCACACACCTGCACACGCACAGCTTAGCAAGACTGCTGCAACTAGGCAGGAGTACCATGTGTTTATCTGAGTAGGCATGAAACAGCAGGCAGCACTCCAGATCTGCACTTGACGCTGGGTCCCCTCAGAACCAGCTTTCAGGGCTTTGAGCTTCCTCTCAGGGCCTGTGTGCATCCACACACAGAAATAGTCCCGTGCCTGCCCATCTGGACCTCGTGATCCCATTTGCAGGATGATTAAAAGGCAAAGGGAGAGATGGCATGTGAATAGCAGAGGAAATGGAGGCTTGTCAACTTTTACAGAGGGAAGTCTTGCCAGTACCTCCAAGCCCCCATTTCCCTGAAGAATTCTCTCTACAAACAGTCTGTGATGAACTCCCAGTGGTTCTCTCACAAGGCTTTCCAAATGCTTTTTTAAAAATCAGTGAAGCATGCTCCAAAAGAGCGTTCTAGCAGGACACAGGGCCAAACCGCCTTCTGCTGGCTTTCAGGACGGAGTGAACGGGTAGGAAGAATGGCAATAGCTTCTACGTAATATTAAGTGAAGGAGCGTGGTCCTTCCTGTCTTCAAGACATGTCATAGACTAGTCTAGGCAAACACAAATTCAACACTTGCCCTTCCCTAGTGCATCTGTGCCTAGGCACAAGAACACAACCAGATCTGTGCATAACCACACCCCATACACAGCGTTCCTGTGACACACCCACAGACACTGAAGACATCATGGAGTAAGCACACCCATGCTTCTCCATGGCTGCACTGTGTCAGCTTCCTGTCATGCTGTGGAAGTATAGGTCCAGACTCTCAACCACTTCTCACAGAGACCTGCCGTCTAGCTTGAAACAAAGAGGTAATAGTGTCTCAGCCTCTGACTCCACAGGGAGAGAGGCCACCTTGTGGGTCCCCTCTCTTCCCACCTGCTCTGAAGACTCTCAGGAGTCCATGGGGCATATACCCTAGGGGGTCCCATTCCTAAAAAGCATAAATCATTAAATGCCCTTGGGCAGCCTGCAGAAACCCAAGCCTGACAAAATGGAGAAAGCAGCCATTGTTTGATATCTCGGATATACCTCATTAGGGATCCTTCATTAGGTGCAAGCCACTTGAGGCAGCCGCCGTCTCTGACACCCAGTCCCTCCTTTTCATCTCATAGATGCCTCTACTACAAAGATGGTCAACATACTTTAAAAAAAAAAAAAAGATTTTCTGTATGCAATGTGGCCAGCATCAGCCTCACAAAGGGACCTAGAGCAGGAAGGTCAAGGTTTCCCTCCTTGTGCGAGCAAGAAAAGCAGCGCTGCAATCAGTTAGAAGCACAGACGCTACTGTGGGCAGACAAAGGCAAAACCACAAAGAACCCTGCTCAGGCTGAATGTGTGTGCCTAATGCAGAGCCAAGAGGACACTGCCTGTTAAGGGGTGCAAGCATGGGGCTGGAGAGATGGCTCAGTTGTTAAGAGCACTGCTCTTCCAGAGGCCCTGAGTTCAATTCCCAGCAACCACATGGTGATTCGCATCCATCTGTAATGGGATCCAATGCCCTCTTCTGGTGTGTCTGAAGACAGTGACAGTGTACTCACATATTTTTTTTTTTAATTTAAAATTTTTTAATCTATTTTTTAATCTATTTAATCTATTTTTTAAATAGATGTAGAGATAGATATATCATTAATTTGGAAGAGAGTAAGATACATGGGAAAGGTTGGAGGGAGAAGATGGACTAAGGAAATTACCTCCTTATGTTATAATCTAAAAAATAATTATAATAAAAATAGTAAGAGTGTCAGAACAGCATATTCCCATGAAGTTTGCCATTTCTACCACCAGTTATTCATTGCTTAGCTCTAAGATGGATGGATGATGGATGGATGGGTGGATGGATGGATGGATGGACAAATAGATTTATGAGACAGGCTTTAGTAAATGCCAAGGGTTCAAGTAAATATAGAGCAAAATTTTTAATGAAGGATTCTATTTCCCCATAAACTTGGAAAAGTTTATGGGGAAAAACTTTTCCTCTTATTAAAAAATAAGAGGTGCAAGCAAGGAACTAAGAGGAGACAAAAAGAGAAACGACCAAGTGATCCAGTTCTAAAGCTTGTGTTTTCTGAGAGGAAAATACTGATGCAGTAGAAAATTACCTGTTAGGAAATAAAACTAATTTTAGTCATATCTTTTTAAAAAAAACTTATTATTATACCATGTGTGAAGGTGCATGCCAATGATCTCAATGGCTAGAAAGCTGAGGTAGGAGGGTCCTGAATTCCAGACCATCAGGGCTACCTAGTGAGACTATCTCAATAAATAAATAAATAAATAAATAAATAAAACCAAAAATAAACTAAAACTAGGGTATGTAGCTTTGGAAAATAAATTACTTTGCATAGAATGGAATTTCAGTTGTCATTCTCTGTCCCATGTTCCCTCTCTATCCTGCAAGAAGGGAAACCTATGTCTCCTATGGTCTCCCCAGAGAGTTATCAGCCTTCATAAGGGAAGGACAGAGCAAAGACACCAAGCAGGACAGGTGGTGGTGACAGCTGGAATCCTTAAAGCCAGACCTTTGTCCTTACCATTGCTTAACGCAGATATAGCCAAGTACAGGAAACTAAGGCTGTTCATTCAAATGTTAGTTGTCTCTCCACTGGAAAATCAGGGATTTGGGGGCAGGGAGTGGCCACCAGAAAGTCTTTTCACAGGAGAAAGAATGGGGTACAAGTGAAAGGGCAGATGGGAGAAGTGGGGTTGTCTCCCAAGAACCCTATGTGCTTGTGCCACACTGTAGCATGACTCTGGTAGAAACAGCACTAGGCTCCTGCAGAGGTTGGCTCACATCCTCAAGGAGAGCCTGCCTCCTGGCTGTGCTATGACACAGAGCCTGCAGAGGTGGCTCTGTTGCCATCCAGGAAGACATGAGCAGGCAAGGCAGAGCTGCCTCTCACCAGTACACTCATTCTTCTCTATTTAAGGATGTGGTACTTAATATGGTCCATATCCCCAAAGATGCATCTCCAAATAATAGAAAAAATGAAATGAAGATACGTACTCCATAATGCAGAACAAGCATGGAGCTTTTCAAATATATTTATCCTAGATGCTTAAATCCCAAATAAATCAAAGCAAAAGCTAACCTTACAAATTCAATGTGTTCCTTTTCTCAAGATATTCACCATTAAAGCTTAGGAAACCCTCCTGTGTTGTTACAAGTGGAAAGAGTGGGGATAAATGGTCTTAGTTTCCTTGGGAAATATTTGCTGGATTTTAAGAAAGCACACTGAGCTCCTTTCAATTACAGAGAATAACCCGATGAGACAGGAATCAATTTTCTTCAAAGCTGGAAAGACCAACCTGAGACTATAAAGCCACCAGCAGAAAGCGTGGGGCAAACATTTCAAGATGTTGGTTTGGGAACGGATTTTCTGGTTAAAACCCCAAAACAAACATGGGCAGATGGTGTCAGATGCGCTAAGGAGCTGCTGCCCTGCAAAGGAATCAGGCAGGCAGCAGAGAAGAGAGGGCCCACGAGCCGGGGAAATACACTCACTGCATCAAGGTCAGCAGCCAGGAGAGAGAGCTGGAGGTGGGACTCTGGGGAAGAGCACTTGCTAACATGGGCAAAGCCTTGGGTCTGATATCAGCCACTCCAAGAAAAGAAAGAGAAGAAATATAAAAAGAACTTTAAAACTAGCAACAAAAAAAAACCCTATATAGTGCAATAACTAGATACTTTTGAGAGAAGAAATTCAAGTAGTTGATTTATGAAAAATGTTCAATTTCATTACACGTCAGGGAAGTCCACATCAAATGGCAATGAGCTATCTAACTGGAATAGGATGGTTATTATCAAAAGGACAATCTGAGAGGTAGCCATGGAGTCTCAACCATGGAGGATGGTGCCTGAACCATGGAGGAGCCCTGCAGCATGGACAGCAGCACCAGGGGGAGTAGGAGGGCATGGCAGCTGTGCAGCTCACTGGGGTGCAGCTATGACTCTGGCATCACAGAGAAATAGCGCCATCTCAAACTCTATCCTAGATGTTCCGTTACAAAGGAACTGATCCAGACACAAGCAAGCCTCTGACTGGAAGCCAGCAATTAAACTCATGCATAAGAGGCAGTGGGATTAACATCACCTACCATGTGTGGTATGAACCTAGGGACTTCAAACTCATCTGCCAGTTAAGAAAGGACAATGGCACCCTCCTACTGGCAGGAGTGTCCAGCCTGTTGACACTGTGGCAAGCAGTGTTATCTAGGAATGAGTTTGGCTAATTCATGGCTATCCTGGGAAATGTGTAGCCCTTGGGCCACAGGCTGAACACAATGCAACTAGACTGTGAGGTGAAGATTTCATAGAAGGATAGAGGCTGTATGAGAAACGGATGAACCCTGAAAACAGAAACCTACAGCTCAGAGAGGAGGAAGGTGTCAAGGGTCAGCAGGATCCGAAGCCTCAGTATTCAAGAGTTTAGGTATGGAGCGCAGTAGCTTTGCCACCAGAGAGTGCAGCACCATGCTGTATTATCCAGCAAACATCCTTGTCTGTCATCTCCGCCAGTTCAGAATGAACTTCCAACGCAGACCAACCTTGGAGTTGTTCAATAAAAAGTCCTCTCGTCTCAGGAAATTCATGAGTCTCCACTGCCTGAGAAAGCAGAGCAATGACAGTTGAGAAACTACTGGGTTTGTATCAGCCAGACCCAGAGAGGAGATCAAGTCCGTGGTGCAAGGGAGCGTCAGGAAGAACTACCACAATGATGACTGCTTCAGCTAAAGTCAGATGCTCAAGAAGCCCTGTCAGCTCTGCTGTGCAACCATAAGTTCAGGCTAATGAGACCCGCGACCTCTGAGGAACTCCTTACACAGGAAAGGCGTTTATGACTGATGATGATGTGGTTGGCAGGGCCATGATGGTGTGAGGAAGTAAGCCATGTCACGTCCAGACCTTGGGTCCCCAGGACCCTGCAGCCACAGCTCGGATGAAGATCTGCCTACTTCTCAATGGATGGACTTAAAATATTTCACATAAATAAATAAATGACCTTGGGCTATCTCATTCTGACTGACTTACAGACAAACATCAGCAAAATGGGCCAGCCAGACCCTGATGTGTTCCATGGTGAGGTCCCAGGACCACATTTATATGCAAGTAAGTGATTTGGACTTACAAAGCTTTTCCCCTTCCATAAAGATTCCTTCAATATTTGAATGTGAAAGAATTGGGTCTCACAGGCCCAGATGAAAGAGGAGGGAAGCGAGAAAAGAAAGGAGAGAGGGAGGAGAGAGAAACAGAAAGAGACTATTTGTCCTTCTCAATCATTGTTTTCTTACATTGAAGAAAGACATTTAAACTAGCCTCTAACTAAAACTAGTGGCATGCTAAAATGCGTTTTTTAGTGTGTTGTTACACACTTCTTACTTTCCTGTGAACCTGTTGGCCTAACTACTTGGGAGACTGAGGCAGAAGGACCACTGGAGCTTGAGTGTTTGAGGCCACACTGGACAGAGAGGTGAGACACATCTCAAAGGGGAAAAAGAAATACTTTCAAGAAATTAGCATGAAACTATTTGATAAAAAGTCTAGATTTCTCTGTGGTTCAAATTACATTAGCATCCACAGGAATGTGGCTTGCAAACCTTCATTCCCCCAAGCAGGAAGTGTTCAATGCCTAAAAGCCACTGAAGCAACCCGTTGTGGTGACACATGCCTTTAATCCCAGCCCTCAGGAGGCTGAGGCAGGTGGATTTCTGTGAGTTTGAGGCCAGCCCAGTCTACAGAGTGAGTTCTGAGTCAGCCAGGGCTACACAGAAACCCTGTATTGAAAAGCAAAAATCAACAAAATAAAGCCACTGGAACATGACTTTCACATTGACTTGTGAGTCGACATGCTTCAATTGTGGCATTCGGGAAAAAAAATGAGAGATACAGTACATGATACACCTAGCCTAGAACCCAGGAGAAGGGAAGCAAATGCACCTTTAAAATGGGATGGATTTCAAAGCAGAGTGGCCATTTTTAGCGCACACAAAGTAGGTGCTCACTGTTTGCTGAGCACAGACCCAAAGGGTTACCTAGTAACCGAAGCTTTGGGCTATGCAGCTACGAATTGCTGACTAGCCATCTGGGTAGACCTGTAATTCAGTCTCTAATGAAAACCTCGAAGTCAGAAGATGCTAAAATGGCATTGCTACATGGAGTCATGTGGAAGCTACTTTAATCACTTCATCTGAATAATGAGTCTGCGGGGTGGAATGACCATGTGGCATGTCCAAAGTCGTAAAGCCTGTTGGGTAAGAACTTGGGCCAAATGCAGTTTCCTGGCTTCCAGCCATATGGCCTTGATGTTCAGCCTTCTGCAGCAGATGACCATGGAGCCAATACCCCGACTATGGCTACTCACAAAAGGAAGGAGGTGCTATACGCCCATGAAGATGAGAGAATAGAGTTTCAATTAAATCCAGCCTTGAGTCATTAAATGATAACATATAAACTGTAGGTATTACACATAGTTTCATAATTTTCCTGCTTCAAAATGTAAAAACTTTGTCTCACAATTCATTTCATGGCTACTCTGTTCACCTAGAAACAGAAGCAATCTAGATGTCCATCAACAGATGGATGGGTAAGAAAATCTAGATGTCCATCAACAGGTGGATGGATAAGAAAATCTAGATGTTCATCAACAGATGGATGGATGGATAAGAAAATCTAGATGTCCATCAACAGATGGATAGATAAGAAAATCTAGATGTCCATCAACAGATGGATGGATAAGAAAATCTAGATGTCCATCAACAGATGGATAGATAAGAAAATCTAGATGTCCATCAACAGGTGGATGGATAAGAAAAACGTGATTCATGTGCACATTGGAATATTACTTGGCTGTGAAGAAAAAAATGAAATGTGCAGGTAAATGAATGGAACTGGAAGAAATTACAAGGGTCGAGTTTTTAATTGGGCCCAGAAAACAAAGGCCAAATGTTCCCTCTCATGCAGATCCCAACTTCAAAACTCTGTTCTATATGTTTAATTTGAAGCCAGAAAACTAGAAAGGGGCCTTCAGTGCGGAGGTGCATTAAGGGCTGAGGAGAGCAGATTATAGGCCAATCAGAAGTACAGAGGAGGGACTGTAGAGCAGGAAGAACCAGGAAGAGGCATAGTGGTATGGGGAGAATCAGGGCAGGACTGAGACACCATGCAGAAGCCTTCGCTCTCACAACTCAAAATATGTGCCTGATGGGCCGGGTGGTGGCACACTCCTTTAATCCCAGCACTCAGGAGACAGAAGAGTTTGAGGACAGTCTGGTCTACAGAGCAAGTTCCAGGACAGACAGGGCTACACAGAGAAACTTTGTCTTAGAAAAACATATAGTTGAAGAGATAATGAAAGACACAGTGAAAGGAAAGGAGGGATAGTAGGGATTAAGAGGAGAGAGTGGGGTGAAAGAGTAAAGAGGTAGGAGGTGGGTTATCCAGCTAAGGATTATGTAAAGATCTGTGGAAGCCCACTCGTTAGTGAGCTATTGTCCAGAATGGGTGGACCGCATTGCTCCCTTTTAAAAGACATGGGTTATCAAGGGAAAACGCCAACACAGAGCCTGGGGACCTCCCTGAATCACTGTTCAGGAAAGTTCCGATGGCCTCCAAACAACACAAGCTATTGCCAGGGTCCTTGGTTAATCCCTGTAACCACTTAAGACCCTATTGCTAGGACAGGAGAGATAGCTCAGCAGTTAGAGCACTTGCTGCTCTTACAGAGGATCTGAGTTCAATTCCCAACCTCTACATTGGGGGCTAACAACCACCTGTTAACTCCTGTTCCAAAGGATTCAATACTCTCTTCTGGCTTTTGTGAGCATTGCATATGTGTGGTACACATAAAGGAAGGAACACAAATTAACATATATAAATAAATAAAATTAATTAATTAATTAATTAAATTGTTTTCTTTAATGTAAGGGACTAGAGAGGTGATTCTGTGGATAAAAGCACATGTTGATCTTCCAGAGGATATGAGTTCAATTCCCAGCACCTATATGAAGAGTTTAGTTCCAGGGGCCCCAATACCATCTCTGCTGACCTCTGCTGGCACCAGACATGCACATGGTACACAGACAAACATGTAGGCACCCATACACATGAAATCATTTTTAAAATAAAATAAGTATCTTAAATTTAATTTTCAAAGACTGCATTGCTGAATTTACCATATACTTTGGCCTCAGAACCTAGAGAAGTCAGTCAAGCTTAGCAGGAAACATCCTTACAGCTGGCCAGCTCGCAATGCCAGAGGGTGCTATCCAAGCTGCTGAGAGAGAAAAGACATAAACAGTCCTACCCCAAACTAGTCCCTGTATGCTGCAATGCAGGCATGCCAGGCAAGGTGTGACCACGGGTTCAGTAGAAGCATGGTTGCTGTGGGGTAATTAACACAGACGTAAATTGGATGGAATTTTAAAGTCTGTATTTTCAGGAGGGAATTCCACACTTGGTACTGTGATCCTGGTAAAAAGCCTGTGCCTAGGGAAGTTAAAGCCGTCTTAGTTACTTATGCTGTGATAAGACACCATGACCAATGAGACTTACAAAATAAAGTGCTTAATGGTGTTTATGATTTCAGAGAGTTACAGTGTATGACAGCAGGGAAAAGGCATGGAGGTTGGAACAGATGAGAGCACACATCAATCCACAAGTAGGAGGCAGAGAGGGAAAGCCCTAGGAATCTCGGTCCTTTGAAACCTCAAAGCCCATCCCAATGATCCCTCCTCCAGCAAGGCCACACCATCTAATCCTTCCCAAACAGTTCTACCTCTGAAGACTGTCTTCATTAGGGTTTTACTGCTGTAAAGAGGCACCATGACCATGGCAACTGTTATAAAGGAAAGCATTTAACTGGGACTGGCTTACTGTTTCAGAAGTTTAGTCATTATCATGGCGGGAAGCATGGCAGCATGCAGGCAGACGTGGTGCTGGAGGAGTTGAGAAGTCTACATCCAGATTGGTAGGCAGCAGGAAGGGAGCTTGAGCTTCCAAAACCACAAAGGCCACCCTTTAGTGACACACGTCCTCCAACAAGGCCACACCTTCTGACAGTGTCATTCCTTATGAGCCTGTGGGGATGTTTTTATTTAAACTACCACTGAGGACCAAGTATTCAGACACATGAGCCTACAGAGGCCATTCTCGTTCAAGCTACCACATGGGCCTTGGGGTAGAACTGTCATTATTATTTTGCTAAATGGTCCTGACATCAAATTGCCTTCGAAATTTTTAAGCTTATACCCATAGACCTGAACTACGTCCAAGAAGTTTCTTTTTGCAGTGAGCAGCGGTCAATGAGAAGATGGGTAGCTGGTCAAAGTTCAGACTGAGACTTATCCTAATCTGCCACCAAGGTTCAGAGAAGACTTCTAGAAAAGAAGTGGGAAGACTGCAAGAGCCAGAGAGTGGGAGGAGGACTGTTAGATGCTGTCTAACATCCAGGTGTAATGTGGACTGAACTGAGACTGAAAGAAAAGGTCAGAGGTTGCAGGGATAGCAGCTGTGAGGATTCCCTCACACAGCAGAGGCAAGGCTGGGGCAGGAGAACAGAGTTTGCTAAAACTGCAAGGTGGGGGTTAGAAACTGGAAATTAACAACAATTATCATTGTTGACATGAATAGAGAGAGGGAAGAGACCAAATGTCCCCTAAGAATTTCGTTCTTGGGAAAATTCCATCAGCTGTAGCAAATTCGAACTTGAGGACTCTGCTATGACTTTCCTACACTCAGCTAAAGAACTGCTGATCCACACTCCAGAGCAGAACACTGCTGTGGTCCCACAGATATGATGACTGTGATGTGTGAGTTATTCTGGTACATACATGGGGTGTAGAGAGCCGGGAATACTGCCTCAAGCCACTGTTGCCTCTGTTCCCAAGTGACCTAACTTTTCCTTAAGTCAAACACTTCACAAGTCTGGATTCCTGCCTGGAGTTTGGTCACAAGGAGCCCTTCAGACATTAACTGTTGCATTGACACCCCCAGAATCCCATCTTTTTGGGTTAGCCATGACATAGCCTTATTATTTCTTCATGGTGATCCTTCCCTACCACTGGACACTGTTAAAGAGCTGTCAAGTGTGTGAAAGATAAAATTCAGGGCGGGCTGAAAGGCCAGCCAGGGAGTCAGCAAGAGAAGAAGATGGAGGGCTTGTCCGGGTACCAGGACAGTAGATTCCAGAGTCCGTCGTGAGTGTGGAGTGTGCACTGCCCTGCTTCCAGATCCTTTGCTTATCACCAAAGGGCTGGCTGGAATTCATATTTACCAACTCAGCGGCAAAAAGCAGCAGTTAGGGAGGAGAGAGGGTCTCCAGAGAATTAAAACTTAAGTAGACCAGGATTAGGAGACCGGGCAGGAAGGGTGAACTTAGAGAAGCACACAGCAAGGGGGTAAAAAAAAAAAACAGGAGAAACCATGGAGCCCATGCTCTGTCCCAGTGTGCTTTCTGCCGCTATGACAAACACCATGCTCAAAAACAACTTGGTGGGGGGAAGGGTTTATTTCATCTTACAGCTTATAGTGCATTACGAAGGGAACCAGGGAATCGGAGTAGGAAGAGAAGCAGAGACCGGAAAGAAACACTGACTACTGACTTGTCCCTGTGCCTTGCTCAGTTCCCTTATACGACCCTTATACAACCCAGGATCACCTTCCCTCCCAGTGATGGCATCACCCACAGTGAGCTGGCCCCTCCACATCAATCATTAATGAAGAAAATGGTCTGCGACTTGCCTACAGGCCAATCCGATGGTGGCATTTTCTCAGTTGAGGTTCCCTCTTCCCAGATAACTGTAGCTTGTATCAAGTTGACACAGAACCTAATCAGAGCATTCTGCATCCCCAGCTTCCCTGTTAGAACGTGAAACAGTTCCCCAAGAGAGGTGCTAGGTCTCCATGCTGCTACACCATTCACACAGGCAGAGGGCTGTAGCTGCCAGGAATTCTCCCCTCATAGAAAATTATTTATTCAATCTGCTCAGGCCAACTGACAGGTGGTCCAGAATGACATCACCTAACTTGTTAGTGGCACAGGTCAATATCCATAGAGGCCATTTATTATAACTTTCATCTTGATAAACATGGTGTTTTAGGGTTTCCATCACTGTAAAGAGACACCATGACCAAGGCAACTCTTACAAAGGAAGCATTTAATTGGGGCTGGCTTAAATAATAAATAAATAATAGATAAATAGTGTCACTTTCTGAGCCAAGCATATTCAAACTACCACATATGGTTTGGGATAAATGCGTATTTTCCTAGACACTAAGACACTCCACGGTCATCCAAAAGGCTGTGACCTCTAGTGTTCAGACACTTGCTAGCTATAGCTATGTACACTTGTGAGAGGTGAGAGGATATCAAGTGCACAGGTCTAGTCTACCCAGCCCAGGTAGTACCAAAAGGCATTGTCCAAGAAGGGACACAGGTAAGGATGGGACTAGCAGGTGATGATTTTCTGGACAGAGAAGAGCAAGGAGTTAATTGGCTTTTGTGCCAAGGACAAGAGCTCAAAGAATTAAACCAGGGAATTAGCAATATAAATGAAAACTCATTAAGGATTTATGAATCCTAAGGCCTTCCACATCGAGGGCTCAGAGCAAAGGCATGACCCTTGGGAAGTGGTGTCACTGAACCTACGAACAGGACAAAGGAACAGGGATTAAGGGAGGGAATCATCTCTGTCCTGACTCTATTGTGCAGCTCACTCAACTCCTCGACATTAGGGGATGGAGTCTGCATGAAAGTTCCTGAGTGTGCGTGACTCAGAAGAGCAGCTGTGCAGAGAGCTATGCAGAGCAGAGAGTGAAAATGTCTGAGAGCTGTGTGCCAAGAAGAAAGATCTGTTTGCCAAGGCTGATGAAGAAGACGTGAAAAACCTACAAACGGGGAAATAAAACTCAGACCTGTGAGCATCGCAGGCATCAGATGGAGGACAGAGTACAAAGCTCATCCTGGGTGACACTTGCTCATCTGTAACACCTCCTCCATCGTCCCAAACACTCTGGATTAGTCACTGCCTTCTACATTTGAAAGATGAGTAAAGTAAGCATCTGAGCAAACATGCTGGAAGTCCAAAGCCTCACAGTTATCCCTGGTGGGGCTGCCATTGAGACTGACCCTCAAACACAGGCTGTGTGTGTCAGCATCAGGATTGCCACAGAAGAACAGACATCATACTCCAGAATCCGGCAAGACATTGGGTATCTCTAATGATGGAGATGGAGGTTGGCAGGTAGGAGCCAGACTGCACAGTCAGATAGAGGGGTTGGGGTCTTGGGGAGGTTGGTGGCTGCAACTCCACTATGAGCTTGAAGCAGGCATCAACACAGTCTTCCTAACAAGAGCATTTGCTGCTGTTAGCATCCTAAGCCTTGCTTGCTCATCACCTGCAGGGAAGGAGCTGAGGAAGGAAACATGGGGTTTGAGAAAGCAAGAGCTTGAACATGGAAAAGAATGGGTATCCGTCAGGAGGTGAACCTGTCAAGATTCCAGCTGGAGAGATGGTCCATGGATGTGGTGGTGTCTTTGCCTCGGAGCCAAGCAGAGCAGGGCATTCAGGGATGCTGAGCCAGAAAGATGGCATCTAACACTAGGAAGACTTGAGAGCAGATGCTGAGATGGAGGAGGGGGAGAGTCAGGGCGAATGATAACAGGAAGATGCCAGACCAAGTCCTGTGTGCAGTAGAGCTTCAAGGCCCCATGCTGGCCATTGAAACAGCAATATAGCTCTCCTATCTTCTCGACTAGCCCTCAGCAGCAGGTGAGCAAGAAGGGAGAGCAGACGGCTCTAGTAAGTCACAGCAGGACGCTGGCAGAAGGTCAAGGGGAAGAGTGATTAGCTGAGACCGGAGTGACCTTGAGAAGACACTTACAAGAAGGAATCCATGATGCAATGTGTGTTGTCTTGGGACTTGGAAAGAAGACCTTTTGTGTCACCAGGATCCTGTTTTCAATAGATTAGCTCTGGTCAAAAGGGTCCCTGATCATGGTCTCCACCCACATCTGTTTTCAACACATCATAAATAAATATTAAAGAGGCATCTTTCAAGTCAGCCTCAGAACCAGAAGAAGATGAGAAAGTAATCAAAGACTCTTGGAGAGTTTGTGAAATGTCCACATGAATAGGAAGTCCCTGGTGCCCTTACATGGCCCCGGGTCCCTGGGAACTCAGTCAAAAATACTAATAATGTCCCCCTGCCAGAATTGGGAACACTGTCCTTGGGGGACTCAGCTTCCTTGAAACCTTCTTTATTCATAATCTTCTGGAAACAACTTTGGTTCTCTTATCTAAAATGGGTGTCCTGTCCCTTCCTGATCATGTGCTATGCAGCTTGGGTGGGGTACTCTCTACCTGGACAGGACTACTGTGGATTTGCCACCTGATTTGTCTCTCTTACACTGGGAGACTTGACTGCTTTCTCTGTATCCACTGAAGAAACTCCCAGAAAACTGCAGTTTGCCCAAAGCACATGAGCTCAAGGGTGGGCAAGCAGCTGCCTGTAGGAGCGCCATGCTGGGCCAATGAGGAACAGGGATGCTAGCTGAGGCAAGAGCAGCACCCCAGATATGTCCCAGTGCTGTCCCAAAGTACCCAGAGCCACCAAGCCAAGGAAGGTTTCATCCCAACATATGGAAAGCCTGATCTGATGCAGGGTGATCTCCAACAGGCAAGAGTAAAGGGCAGCTCCTTAGAGGCCTCTGTGGGAGCATCTCTCTCTCTCTCTCTCTCTCTCTCTCTCTCTCTCTCTCTCTCTCTCTCTCTCTCTCAGGCTCCTGGTGGGAGACTTCTGATGGAGCACCTCTCTTCCAGAGGCCAGGATGTATCTGGTTATCTCATTTCTGATACTCCTCTAGATTTACAGATAAACTCACTTCCCCATGAACTGAGCCATACAAGGCATGACAGAGTAGACAGAGAAAGAGGCAAAAATGGCAATTTCAGAAGAGCTACCAGAGAGCTGAGATGTGTGAAGTCCACACAGACAACAACAAAAGACACCCCTTCAAAGACAACTCAGTAACAAGGAATAGAGGAATCAAGGCCTGTTCATTGTTCATAGTGTTCCACTAGGCCACCATTCTGAGCCTGCATCCCATTGTAATAAAGGGAGATGGGTGACGGAGGAGGCCACTGGCTTCGCCTCCCTTCTTCTCCTCTCTAACTTAGGGCTGTGCTGGAACCAGTGGAACTAATGCAAGAGGACTTCCTCTCCTAAGAAGCTCAAGTGGCCTAGTGATGCTCACCCCCAAAATTTCCAACCTTACACATCCAAGTTCCTACAAATATGTGAGCACAAAATTTTTGTCCTCTACTGCAACATTCTCTCCCTCACTGAGAGCTTCATTCCACAGATCGACTGACCTCTGACCCTCACCCCCACCCACCTCCAACCTTCTCCCCAGCTTGAATCACATGATCTTTTGAGTCAGTTATTATGCTCTTGGCAACCTGGCCTCCTCAGTTGATGCTAACTAGTGAGTATGCACACCTTCAAGGGGGTCTATAAGGCTGCTGAGAAATAATTTCTCTGAAGCCCTTGTACCTTTCAACCCCCCTCTCCACTATCCTTGGCAACTCTCGATACACTGGCCTGTATCAATCTCAAGGTATGCTGGGAGCAGCATATCTTGGCCTTGGAAATATATCTTTCTTCGTATCTTCCTAAGAAAACAGAACAGAAGTTCCCTGTCTCTTCTCCCCTGAGTGTAGGCCTTGGGTGAGAAGGCATCTGGGGCCATCCTCCGGCCTCTTCAGTCACCCTGGAAGACCCTCTCTGCCTCCCACTCCCCATCCTTTTCTAAACTCCCTCCATAAATCCCAAATACGGTAGAACTTCCGCATCTTGAGCAGACCCCTTATGGTCCCACAGCCCTGCGCACATCAGACGCACAAATCAAGGGAAGAAGTCCACATTCCCAGGACTCAGGATGAAAACATAAGCAACATGATAAGCCAAAATGGTGTTTTCCACAAAATGATAGTAGCTAGAAACAGCTGAGTGACACTCAGCAAAATAGGAACAAGCTGCTGAAACTGAAAACAGCCCCCCCGCCCAACCAACGTGAGGATGCAGGGAAAGGGGACCTTCACTTATCGGCACGACTGGTGCCAACACTCTAGTGTTGACTGGTGCAGACACTCTAGAAATCAGCGTGGAGGATTCTCAAAAAGCTAAAAGTAAATCTACATATAACCCAGCTATAGCACTCCTCAGCGTATTCCTAAAGGATTCAACATCCTACTCTACAGATACCTACTCAGCCCTCCATTGCTGCTCTAATCTTAGCTAGGAAACAGAAACACCCTAAATGTCCTTCAACTGATGAATGGATAATGAAACCTGGTACATAGAGACTATGGAATACTATTCAGCTGTAAAGAAAAAAAAACATTCAGATAAATGGGTGAAACTAGAAAATATTATATTAAATAAGGTAGCACAGACCCAGAAACACAAATGTCACATGTTCTCACTGATCTATGGTTCCTAGATCCAAATCTTCAAACTTGAGTTTATAAACTAGAGTAAGTGCAGAAACCAGGCAAGTAAAGAGGATCAGTGTAGCATGGGGAGAAAAGAGCTACAGAGAGGAACAACAGGACATTGGGGATATAACGGGAGATATTCCGGAACAGCAGATATGGGAAACAGCAGATATGGGGGACAGCAGATATGGGGAACAGCAGATATGGAGAAGAGCAGATATGGGG
>NW_021620771.1:1739332-1739908 GCF_004785775.1 Grammomys surdaster | reverse complement strand
AGCAGATATGGAGAAGAGCAGATATGGGGAACAGCAGATATGGGGAAATGGCAGCAGTTTTAATTGAGGAAGGAGGATAAATAACACTAAGGATGATAGAAAGTGCCATACGGAATCATACTGTTTCAAATTTACCTAAAATTACAATCCATATGTGTGTATCTGTATATACAGTTTTAATGAAATTATGCTGCTTGGGCTGACAAAGCTTCCCCAAAAGGCTGTAGACTGTCTAACAAAATTCCAGATACCAGACATGAGAAACCCCAAGTTGTTGGCCAGGATCTCATAAGGGTCTAGCCCTAAATGAAGAGCTACAGACAATTAATGGCTGCAAAGAGAGGGAGACTCAATCTTCTTCAGGAATGGGCCCCCTGACAGGTTATCCAATCACAAGAGGTCAGCCCTAAACATGTACATATGGACAATGATAAACAGACTCAACAGGTTGTCTTTATAAATGTATACGTATAAATACTTGTGTCAATAGTAATTAAAGCTTGAGGACATGAATTTGAGCAACACAGAAGGAGTTGGAGGGAGGAGGGGGAGTTGGAGGGAGGAGGGGGAGTTGGA
>NW_021620771.1:1736595-1739322 GCF_004785775.1 Grammomys surdaster | reverse complement strand
TTGGAGGGAGGAGGGGGAGTTGGAGGGAGGAGGGGGAGTTGGAGGGAAGAGGGAGATTTAGGGAGAGTTAGAGGGAGGAGGGGGATTTAGGGGAGTTGGAGAGAGAAGGAGAGGGAGGAGTTAGAGGGAGGAGAGGGAGTTGGAGGAGGGAGACTTGGGGGGAGTTGGAAGGAGGAGGGGGAGGGGGGGAGTTGGAGGGAGGAGGGGGAATTAGAGGCCTGATATAAATACAGTATTTGTGTATGAAATTCTCTAGAAGAAAATTAAAAATAAATTTTTAAAAAGGAAACCTAGTAACTACAAATGTTGGCAGGGATTGGATGTGAGGCCCCCTGGATGGCAGCACATGTGACCCTGGAAACCCTGTCAAAAGGCTGATGAGATAGGTCGTTGACTTCACAGATGGATGCCTACTACTGTTATTCTGTTACATGGCCATGTTATCTAGTAAGCTGCTTCTAGATGCCTGTGTTTGTAGCTTTTATAGTGTATCGCTTTGTCTCAGTGTTACTCAAAGAAGTTTCTCTCTGCAGTGGGCAACAGTTAATGTAAAGACTCATAACTGGTCCCAAGTACTGAGCACAGGGACTGTTGAGTGCTCAATCCTAGGTGAGACATCGGTATCATACACTTCAAAGCTCAGGGACCACCACAGATGAGGGAGCAAAAAGAATGTAGGAACGAAGATTCGAAGGAGTGCTGTGACAACTGTCTTTTGGAAATGACACGCCACCGTAGTCCTGAACTCATAGCCATGTGGTTATCTGTGCAAGACCTGGACAAGCTTGGCAGTCAACATGCCATCCTGAATAGGGAATGGATTCTTGAAGCCTGCCCTTCCTTATATATATTGAAAGTTAATGGTTGCTGAAGATAGAATTGTTCTTTTTCAGTGGTGTAGCCAATGGTAAGATGCCTCGATACAGTAAATAACCCACCACTCATGCTTGTCTAAACTGTAATCATACTCAGGCAGTTCCACACAAAAGTGAAAGGAGCACTTCCTGGGAAGAGGGAGTTTAGTGGGAGTGGGAAAGAAGTACGCGTGGATATGACCAAAATGCATTATATACAGCTATGGAGCTTTCAAGCATAAAGAAAACTTAGAAATCAAACAACTCCGAACCCATGAACAACAACTGCATCACAGACATGAGAGTGGGGGCAACTCTGAATGGGAGACCGAGCGAAGGTGCGGGGGACATGACATCCTGGGGATGTGTCACATTGCTGTGACAAGTATCTGAGACTAGATGATTCATAAAGAGCAGAAACTTAGAGAGACCCTGGTCACTGAGTCATCCCAAGTTGTAAAGTAGAAGGACAAAAAGAGAAGAAGCGGGGAAAGGAGGAGAGAGGAAGAGATTGAGGTATAGTGCCAGGGAAATGTTAGCGATCCCCCAAGAAGACAGACAAGAGCCAATCTGATGCAACTCACAGCAGGGTCTTTATTCTATCCAAGCTAGCTCGGGCCCCTCCCAGTGTACTGCCATCACACAGGACAGGTTTGGTGGTGGGGTAGTCCCAAATGTCTATTGGGGCAAGGCTTTATAGTAAGCAGTAAGCAGGGAGTACGTGTGCAAGCATCTAATTGGAAAGTTACTGTGGACTTTAACATAATTGGCTGGTTCTGGGAGTCATATAAACTTAATTTCTGCTCTCTTCTGCATTGGTGGTCATTAGGCAGGGGGTAGGCTTGTAACCTGGGGGTGCAGGTTTGTTGAGGGATAACCTGGAGACACTGGTCTTGTTGGGGATTAGCCTAGAGACTGGAGCTAAACTCAGGTTTTGTTGCAGGGCAACTTGGAAACAAATGCTAGGTACCAGGCTGTTAGTTTACCCGAGTTTAAATTTAGGTCAGGTTCTCTAAAATGGAGTCTGAACTTAAAAGATTTGGCCCCTCAGAGGAACGGAGTCAGGGAGCCACTTCCGCAATAACAGCATCCCTTGCTATGTAAGAATCTCCTAGGTGGTACTGGCTTAGTTTTGAAGACATGAAGGGGTCATGGAGAACAGCTGAGGCTTACAACTGGGGGAGGCCAGGAGAGGCCATTGGTGAAAATGCAGCCAGAGTATCAGGAGAAGCCCCAGGATTGAGGGTCCAGGGGTCAAGGAGAAGTTGAGGCTGAGCACCATGAAGAGAGCCCCAGAGAGGCTATTGGTAAGAGTGCAGCCCAGCTGCAGTAGAATACACCAGCATTTGGAGATGCTAGCACCATGAGACAACTGACCACCGAGAACAGCAGCAGCCATGGAAAGGAGCCTGCCCAGACTTAGAAGGCAAGCTGTGTGTGCTGCAACAAGCAGAGCCAGAAAAGTGGCCCAAGGGCTTTGGAGGAACCCAGATTATGAGTGGATGTCAGACACTGGATACCGAGTTATTTATAGTTGGAACTTGGTTTTGCTTTGATTGTGACTGTGTCCTCTTTCTTCCCTCCAGAGGTAAGGAAGCATTTAATTTAATTTTGATTTTGCAGAAGCT
Source organism: Grammomys surdaster (assembly GCF_004785775.1). Classification (NCBI taxonomy): domain Eukaryota; kingdom Metazoa; phylum Chordata; class Mammalia; order Rodentia; family Muridae; genus Grammomys; species Grammomys surdaster. The sequence goes on along the minus strand of NW_021620771.1, from coordinate 1,736,840 downwards.
ACAGCTGAGAGACTTTGAACTTTTAAAAGAAATTTTGGATTTTTAAAGGGAATGAATTTTTCATGTGTTTGACCTTGTAAAGACCGTGGGACTTTTAAAGTTATCATGTTTTAAATTGTGGTTTTAATGTTAACATGCATGCCATCTTGGAGATAAATGAGAAAGGAAAGGTTCTAATTGAAAAGTGATGTGTGTGTATGTCAAGTTGACAAGGGGTCAGTTGTGCTGGATGGTTTTTTGTCAAC
>NW_021620771.1:1690586-1736195 GCF_004785775.1 Grammomys surdaster | reverse complement strand
GGGAAGGAGGTGGGGAGGGAGGGAGGGAGGGAGGGAGGGAGGGAGGGAGGGAGGGAGAGAGGGAGGGAGGGAGGGAGGGAGAGAGGGGTGCAGAGAGGACAGAGGCCAAAGGTAAGAAACTGGCAGGAGGCCGGGCAGAGAGAATAGCCCAGCACAGCACAGCAGGCGGGGAGCTTGGCCGAGTAACCAAGTCCAGGACAAGTCGAGGAAGACAGAGGAAGAAGCAGAAGGAAAGCAGGGAGGACACTGAGACCCAGCGGGAAAGCAGAGAGATGAATTCTCTGAGGGTGTGAGCAGGGAGGCCCAGCCTGAACTGGGATGTGGAGGCTGTGGAACCTGACAGGTGAGGGAAGAGTATCGCTGTAGGATGACAGGCTCAGCCCAGACTGATGGGATGTTTTAGTGAAGCTGAGTTGTGCCTTTCGTTCTTCATCCGGAGTCAGCTCAGGAAGATCTTCCCATTTGGAAGAAGGAATTAAGAATCCTCAGTAGCGCCGGGCAGTGGTGGCACACGCCTTTAATCCCAGCACTTGGGAGGCAGAGGCAGGCGGATTTCTGAGTTCGAGGCCAGCCTGGTCTACAGAGTGAGTTCCAGGACAGCCAGAGCTACACAGAGAAACCCTGTCTCGAAAAACCAAAAAAAAAAAAAAAAAAAAAAAGAATCCTCAGTAGATTTGGTAGATTTGGGGGTGGAGGTGCTGGAGAGATGGTTAAGAGCACTTGCAGCTCTTCCGGAGTACCAGAGTTCAATTCCCAACAGCTACATCGGGCAGCACAGAAGTGCCTGGAACTCTACCTCCAAAAGATCTAATGGACTCTTCTGGCCTTGGTGGACACCCACACACATGTGAACATACTCAGATACAGAGACAAAGACATATACATAAATCAAAATAAATCATTTTTTAAAGAATCTTTAGTAGACTGCAAATGGTATGTGCACATGGTGTAAAATTCCTGAATAGGACAAAAACACACAAAGATACAGTGGTGGTTTGAATGAGAATGGCCTTCGTGGGCGTACAGATTTGAATGCTTGGTCCCAGTTGATGGAACCACTTGGGAAGGATTAGGAGGTGGGGCATTCTTGGAGAGTATGTGACACTGGAGGTGGGATTTGAGGTTTCAGAAGCCCACACCATTCCCAGTTAGCTCAACTCTCTGCCTCCTGCTTGTGAATCAGATGTAAGCTCTCAACTACTGCCATGCCAGCCTGCCCGCTGCCCGCTGCCCGCTGCCCGCTGCCCGCTGCCTTGCTCCCAGCCATGGCGGTCATGAAAGTACACTCTGAAACTGTAAGCCCCAAATAAACTCTTATAAGTTGCCTTGTTCCTGGTGTTTTATCACAACAATAGAAAAGAAACTGAGAGAATGTGACTGAAGACACCAGGAAAGGAACATGCACGCCAACCTCACTGCTGTCTCAGGCTCCCACAGAATCAAAGGCCAACACACAAGTCCATCCAGCAGGAACTAGAGCAAAGAAAAGAACAAGTGCCCTGAGACGTCCTCACGTGTAGAGCAACAGATAGGTAGAAAATACTCATTTTTGACAGTAACAGTCCTCAGTTCAGACTATTTCAGAATCAGTTAAATCATGGGTGCAGTCATGGAGGAATGTTCATTCCAAATTCTCCCCACAAAACTCACTTATGCTTAGCCTAGAGACCATACAGGGAGCCTATGACCTGAGACCAAGCTAAGGCTGCCTGAATGTTGTCAGTCATCTGTGCCTACCTTCTTCAAAATGGCAAATACCCTTCTGACCTCGGAGCTTTACTGTAAGCATTGCAAAGTAAGAGATGTACACGGTCAAGAGAGTGCCCAGCAGACAGGAGCATTACCATACATGGCTGCTACTATTGCTACTAAGGGGTGCTCTTAGATTTAAATACAGGATTGAGGGTTGGAGAGATGGCTCAGCAGTCAAGAGCACTTGATGCCCTTGCAGAGAACCTGGTCATTTGATTCCTAACACTATAACTCTAGCTACAGGGATCTGACCCTCTTTTCTGACCTCTGTAGGTACTGTATGTACAAAGTGCTCATCCGTACATGCGGGCAAGACACTCATACACATAAATAAGTTCGTCTAAAAAAATTGTTTAAATTAAAAACAGGATTAAAAAAAGGAAAAAAAGAAAAAACAGGATTGAAAAGGAAAGGCAGGCATATATTCAAATGGTAAACACATGATTAGCATATACAAGACCCAATGTGCCTGTGGGAGTGTGTGTGTGTGTGTGTGTGTGTGTGTGTGTGTGTGTGTGTGTGTGGTGTATGTGTGTGTTTAAACGGAGGTAATTCAAATAAAGAGACAGACTTAGACAGACTTATACATTCCAGGCTGTGAGGAAGCATTCATGAAACCAGAAGTAGAAGAAACACTCTGAGCCAGGCAGTGGTGGCACACATCTTTAATCCCAGCACTTGGGAGGCAGAGGGAGGCAGATTTCTGAGTTTGAGACCAGCCTGGTCTACAGAGTGAGTTCCAGGACAGCCAGGGCTACACAGAGAAACCCTGTCTCGAAAAAAAAAAAAAGAAAGAGAGAGAGAGAGAGAGAGAGAGAGAGAGAGAGAGAGAGAGAGAAAGAAAGAAAGAAAGAAAGAAAGTGAGAAAGACTCTGTTCTGTTCTGTTCTGTTCTGTTCTGTTCTGTTCTGTTCTGTTCTGTTCTGTTTTTAAGGCAGGGTTCTGTAAGTATCCTGGAACTTCCCACCCTACTATCTTGACCACTCCAGTAGCAGGGACTACAGGTGTGCCGCACCATACCCAAATAGAAAAAAATACTAAGAAAATTACAGAAACTATGTCTCACTATATATTACTCAGGATCTTTCACAGTACACAGAAAGGACAGTCCAGATCAACCTGAAAACAAGTGGAATACATCTCAAGAGTCAAGAGAAATTTAGACCTGGCTGACCCAGGACCTCCCCTATATCATGAAGTTAGAAATTTCCTTCCCTGTGTCCCAGCAGTAACTCCAGCTCTTCCACTAAAATCCAGTTGCCTGGGAGACTCAGACTCTATGTTTCTTTACCCTTGCCTCAAAAGAGACCCCACTTTTCCAATAGTTTGTAACCCTGCCTAGGAACCGTGGTCAGGGAGAGACTGCGTGCACTCTGCTAAGCCGAGAAGCTTCCACGAAAAGAATTCACATGGGACCTCAGTTTCATCCCAAACAGTAAACAGCAGAGGAGGGGAGAAACTCAAGAGAACCCGTGGGCAAGAATAGCTGCTGAAGGGCTAGCCACTGGTGGTCGCGGACTCCCAGAGTGTGGCTTTAAGAACAGCCACAGCCACTAGATAGTTAACCGTGTTGACCACCGCATACCTCCCACGTATGTGAAGGTGATCGGTGCAAAGTGTGTGCTGATCTAATTAAACGTCCAACTTGACTAGCTGGCTTCTCGTGAGATCACTTCAGAGCCAAATGCTTGGATGCCAAGTGCAACGGAGAACCAAGCTGATTGCTCCAGGGGACTGGAGATGAAGATGGGATTGAAAAGGCCGTGTCCTCTCTGAGACTAAGCGAGGGTCAGGAGGCCACAAGCCAGGCTCCCTCAGAATGACTTCCCCAACTCAGTCATCCACAACCCGATTTCACAAGTTACCCAGATGACTAAATTCTTCCAAAGTCCTGACAAAACATTTTTTTTTAAATCCAAGTCTGGTTTATTTCCAGAGGTGAAGAAGCCGAAATTATAAAATATTGCAGTGTCTCAATGAAAGTAAACATGAGAGAATTAGGTGAAGTATCATGAATGTTTGTAAAAACTCCTTCACGGAATGAAGGAGTCCCAGGAGCATTTTGTCTGGTTTAAATTAATAACTTGTGCTATGATTAAAACCCCGGTTGTATGACTCCTCTAGTTACTCTGTACCGTGAGAGAGACTGGAGTGTGGCTGTGTGTGTTGACAGCTTGGTCAACTGCTGCCCTTTCCCATTTCCCATTTGGAATGAGAGCTCCCTGCCCTCACCTGAGGCTCTGGGCCATCAGTGCATGCCTCTTGGAATCTTGAGAAACTTCAACTACGCTTCTGCCCTGGACTGAGTGTTGGTATAAATTTGTGTGTGTGTGTCCTTGTGCACAAAATGGGAGGAAGTGTGGAGAGGTAAGGGTGGGAAGATGGGGGTGTTAAACGGGGTGTAGGTCAGAGGGCAGCAGGTAGGAGTCAGCTCTCTCTTTTAACTATGAGGGTTCTAGGGACCTAACTCAGGTCATGAGGCTTAGAATGGAGCACTGAGTAAACTCACTGGCCACAACACATGTTTTTATGTTTTGTTTTCCTTTCAATGGTACTGGAGAATAAACCTCAGGACTTGGACATGCTAGGGGAATACTCCACCACTGAGCTATACACCCAGCCCATTCCCAGCCCTCTGCCTTTATCTTTAAAATACCCAAGACAAAGGAGCCAATGATTCATAACTGACTTGGACAGAATCTCCTAGAATGTGCCTTCTAGGGTTACTGAAGGGCTATTGTCACACTGTTTAGTGCTGTGTTGCTTTGTGAAGCACCTTCTTCCATGATGGCTCTCAAGGGAGGATTCTGTAATCTCTTAGTACATTTTCCTTTTTTATTTATTCTTTGATAATGTCCTTCTTTCCCTTCCATGTTCTCATCCTCATCCTCATCCTCTTCTTCTTTTCCACTTTTCAGATTAGCACTGCCAGCTAGAATGTTGGCTGATCTTGTTTACCCAACATTGTTCTTATGCATGTAACCACAGCTACAGTGAGTTTACAAGTACATCAGCAGTGTCATGCCCAGAAGACAGCATTCCACAGCGCTCCTCCAGAAGACAGCATTCCACAGCGTTCCTCCCCATCACAAGGCTCCTTCCCATCACAGCACTCCTCCCCATCACAACAGTCCTCCACATCACAGCACTCCTCCCCACCACAGCGCTACTCCCCATCATAGCACTCCTCCCCATCACAGTGCTCCTCCCCATCACAGTACTCCTCCCCATCACAGTGCTCTTCTCCATCACAGCGCTCCTCCCCATCACAGCACTCCTCCCCACCACAGCGCTCCTCCCCATCACAATAGTCCTCCCCATCCTCTAGCTCTCTCATTCTTCCTGCCCTCTCTTTCCTAATCCCTGAGTCTTGGGTGGGATGTGTAAATACAGTTGTCCCATTCGGGGATGAATGCTCAATATTCACTTCCTTTCTGCACTTTGACCACTAACTGCTACCCACTGCAAGGAGAAGCTCTGGCCTAGCTTGAAAGCAGCACTAATCTGTGTGTATAAGCATAAATATTTGGAAGGTAGTTTGACAACATGTCCACTTAGCAAGACAACAGTAGTAGGACCTATGATCTCAGCTGCAGCCAGGCATGAATTCCCTCCTGTGGGACAGGCCTCAAAGCTGAACCTGGTTGGTCACCTTTGCGCCTCTTGCTGCGCCAGCCTCTCCACATTCTCTCACCTTCACTCAAAAGATTGCTTCTATCCCCTCCAGGCCACACTAGCCGCTCTCCCTGTTAGCTGCAGTCACATCGCTCAGTTTTCTGTCAAAAGCTCTTCAAAGAACTGCTTATTTGATTTGCCCAGTACTCGCTGAGATCCTCAGATCTTTGTTTTTTAATCAAATTAACCTGTATAATTTGCTTTTCACGGTGCCCGTTTTTCTGATGTGAACGGGGGATGTCTGCATCAATAGGAAACATGTAGACTGTCTCCCCCCCAAGAGTAGACTGTTCCCCCCACCCCGGGGCAGGTCTGTTTGGGTTTGTTTGTTTGGGATTTGGTTTTTTGCTTGTTTGTCTCTTTGTTTGTTCTGATGTTTCTGGAACAGTTTAAATGACAGAAATTAACAATTCCTTTAAGGACAACAACTTTTTAGTAGCCATGTTGGTTTATGACATGTCACCCTAAATAATTAGCTGACAGGTACAATCAGCTAAATCACCCTAAATAATCAGCTGTCTAGTAATTATAGTGTGTATAGAATGAATACTGTATTTAAGTCTAGAAAAAGTAAGAATGAAATTTCCATCTACATCCCAATATTTACATATCAAAAGCTTATATCTTATAGGAGCCCCATGGCATACACATATGCATACATGAGTACAAATATAAAAAAATACTAGACATCTGTAATCTCAGAAAGTATCATTGGACCTTTCCATTTATATTTAACAACAATTGGAAATTGAGGACAAATGAGAAGCCACTGTACTTAGTAGAATTGCTGTTCTATATTGCTTAAGCTCATGCCTTCTCACTTCCCAAATGTTCTCTCAGTTATCAGTTAGAATCTGGTAAATTTAACGAACAGCTTACAAAATTTCTAGCAAAGCAGTGAAGAAATCTGTTAGAAAATTTCTTCAAAATATATTTTATTATTAAATAATGCCTTGGCAAAAATATCATCAAAATAATTTCCATTTATTAATGTATATGCAACAACATTAATAGTGTTTGAATTCTATTATATTTCTAAAAGCAATGAATGTGTTCTTTTGATCAAACAGGTATAATTTGTTGCCACTTATCTTTTGATTTTCCACTCTTTATTTTTTCAATCACTTTGAATCTAGGTCAGTATTTATTTAAATATAGTCCCTAAGGGTGGGTAAGATTTGTCAAGATAAATCATTTACATAGTTAACTATGTACAATTTAGAAACAAATATTAACAACTTGCATTAAACATTTTATAATACTGAAAAAAAAAAAGATACAAAAGCTAATTTAGACAAACAGATTCTTTGGTTTCTACCCGTAGACATTTGGCCTCTGGGGCTGGGCAGCACAGTAGCTCATGAAGGGTACACGTCGCAAAGGAAGCTGTTCACTTTGTGATAGGCAGAAAAAGAGAGAAGGGGAGGAACCAGTGTCCCAATGTCCTCTTTGGGCATGCTCCCCAAAGGCCTGTCTTATTTTTTTTTTCCTAGTAGAATCCACTTCTTAACAGTACAGTAGTACAATGGTCTGGGGACCAAGCCTTTGACACTTGGCCGTTGAGGATATTAGGGAGCCCAACTACAGCAGAGTCTTTTGGGAGAACTTTGGAACTCTGTGTTAACTGCAGGAGTGAATCTTCTATGAGAAGAAAAGGAAGAGTCCACACAAGGCTGCTCTAGCGCTGATGAAGGATCATCCACGGAGAGACCCTGCTGGTTTTTGAGTGTTGCCCCACTTGAGACTCTGATCTCAGCTGTTTACAAGGCTCACACTAGTTTAGTAGCATTGACCCACCCTTCGGTTTCTTGGTTTTTTGGTGGTTTGTTTTGTTTTGTTTTGTTTTGTTTTGTTTGTTTTGTTTTTTTGTTTTGTTTTTCAAGACAGGGTTTCTCTGTGTAGCCCTGGCTGTCCTGGAACTCACTCTGTAGACCAGGCTGGCCTCAAACTCAGAAATCCGCCTGCCTCTGCCTCCCAAGTGCTGGGATTAAAGGCGTGCGCCACCACCGCCCGGCGGTTTTGGTTTTTCGAGACAGGGTTTTCGAGACAGGGTTTTTCTGTATAGCCCTGGCTGTCCTAGAACTCACTCTGTAGACCAGGCTGGCCTCGAATGACCCGCCCTTCTTTTTTTTTTTTTTTTTACATTGTACCAATTGTAGATTTTTATTTAGAGTGAATTCAAAAATTATGATCTTTGTCAATGGATTTAGACCCGCCCTTCTTGATGCTCACCATTTCAACTGAAGTGGGAGAAGACAAAAAAATGTAGAACCATAGAACGCCAAGGATAAGGCAGTTTCCCAAGATGCACCTGACCCTCCAACTCTGGAGCTCCAGAACACAGTGGTCTCCGCGTGTGGAAAGCCGCGCTTGTACCAGGACCAAGACTGGAACAAAGGATAAATGAAGGGGGAAAACGGCCTCAGGGATGCTGGTGCCAGGGCATGAGTTTCTTGGAATCGATCTGGAAGGAAATGGGAAGCCACTAAAGATGAAGCAGTGGGGGGAGGGGCAAATTAACAGCAGGCTGGCAGGAAGGACGGTATGGTCGATTTTAATTGAAAGAGACTGCGAGGCCTGCTAGTCTTCTAAAGATTGTGCCAAATGTGATGATTTAGCAAGACAGGAGACTACTACCAGGAAGGGTCTCCGCTTGCGTTGGCGGCTGTGTCCTTCCTCTGGAAAAACTTGACAATAGACCCGTCTCGAACATCCTCACCGTCTTGAAACTCCCCTGACCCTGCCATAATGTCATTTCACCGTCTCTGTTTCATCTTCCCATGTGTTTCTAAGGAGAACTAATAGTCATTGCTGGTCCCACATACATATCTACCATGGATATCTGTTACTTGTAAGTAGGCGGATATTTACTAGCCATATGTAAGCCATAGACTATAGACATGATTTGAGTATGTAGTATTAAAGTAAGCATTCAAATTCACAGTGAATTTTTCTATTCCAACAATCCACGCTATGTGTGCATATACTCTGTCACATAGAAAATAATATTACTTCCATTTGGCGTGCCAAATTAAATGAAATAGGCCAAAATATTATACTTGTCATGGTTGTCATGCTGAAGTAGGCTGGTTTTAATGAAACAAACCAACACAGAGTACTGCAGTCTTTAACCCAGTTCTTGAAGCTATCCACATCACCTTGCCAACAGTTTCCCAGGCTTGAAGATCAGAGTCTTTACCATGATTTAATTACAGCTACACTCAAGACAGGTGACGCTTACAGAGTTTCCAGGTTGGTTTCATAAGTGACTTTCCAACACAACCCTGCCAATGATTCTCGGCTTGTTATACTGAGAAAAACAAAACAAAAACATATTAAATGAGCCCACTTAAATATCTCAACTTAAGGATGCTGGCCAAGAATTAAAACAAAAAAATATTATGTTATATATACATATATGTGTGTGTGTGTGTGTGTGTGTGTGTGTGTGTGTGTGTAAAATGTGTGTGTGAACACACATGGACATATACGATGTATAGAGTTTAAAGTTATCCCAAATGGGGTGATAATGGTGCCCCCAAGAGCCATAGACTATCTAGCAAAAATCCCAGTGCCAGGCATGGGAAACCCCTTCACCTTGTTGGCCAGTGGAGTCAAAGAGACTCTCAAGATAGTACAGGCTTCTGCCGTTGCCCTTAGTTACCTTTCAGAACTTGACAATCAGACGCTATTGCAAAAGACTCCACAAGCTTCCGACTCAGGATTTAGAGGACTCAGCTGGAACTAATCTGGAAGCCTCTTCCTTGAGGACTAGATCTCATAGTGCCAGAAGGTACCAGAAGAAGCTGCCAAGGGAGAACAGCAATGGATAGTCCTACCCAACTGCAAAGCCTACAAACCACAGCAGTGACCAGCATGGCAAGAGGTCCACAAGGGTGGTACTTATATTCTGGGGGACAACCAACAACCGTCCAATTGGACGTAAGAACCACTCAATAAGAGGGAATTCATGCCTGGCGACTGTAAGCTCAACCACCTACTTGTTTGTGGCTGGTGAGTTCGTAGATCTTAGAGGAGAATCTATACTGATGCTCTCCTAAACCAATATAATTCCTAACTGCATTCAAAATACCTATCCTTGCACCCATGTATAAGTATAACCCTAACCCCTCCTCAAACAAGCGTCTTGTTGTATCGTACAAAGATCGTTACGGAAAGCCACAGGGGTCAAAACATAGAGTACAGCTGACTGGAGCGTCCAACCCCAACTGATTCTTCTATAGCACAACCCATATACCTAAGGTTTGGGGAGCATCATGGAAAGACAGGAAATGAGTGTTATAGGAGCCAAAGGACAGGACCATCTGCTGTAAGATAATGTCTTCCATACATGATCGGGAATCTGTACCCATGAAATCTCAAAACTATGATCACCTAAGCAAGACCTACACAAGACTACACTAGCTGGCATGTCAATGCGGATAGGGAAATCTCACAAAACCCTTTAGACAAAGATGATGTCTGAGGAAATAAAGAGAAACAGTCTTTTCCAAGAATGAGGCCCCTGATAGATTATCCAGTCCCAAGTGGTCAGTCCTAAACACACACACATACATAAACCGGTGACACTAAATGCACTTGGAAGACTGCATTTGTGAGGAGGGGAGCAGGGGGTTAATAATAGTTAAAAAATAAGACATCCACTCAGAGCAGCTCCAGCAGCCGCACCGCCTGGCTTTTTGTTTTTCTTGTTTTCCGAACCACGGCTGTTAGTCTTGTCGGATTCTGGAAGTTACAATCAGTCTGGGGTGAGCAGCAAAGTTATTCTTCCTATGGAAATCAAGGCAGTCAAAGCTATGGACAAACACCACGAAGCTATTCTGGCCATGGGCAAATGACTGATTCTTCATATGGACAAAACTATGGTAGTTACTCCAATTATGGACAAAATCAATCAGTTTACTCACAGTCCTATTGAAGACCTCCGCAGAGGGGAGACCCTCTCTCAAGTCTCAGAAAGTCGCGACCACCCAGTAATCTGCTCGAGACACCATGTACCGGAGCAATTGCGAGGTTATTTATTAGGGCGTGACAACTAGTTGCCGGTCAATTCGTATGCCCACGCAGGAGCTGAATTGACCCCGACAGCCAGTTTGGAACGGGTTTTAAAGGGAAAAACCACAAACCAAGGAAATGAGGAGGGGTGAGGGGGTTGATAGGGTGGTATAACATAAAAATAGTGGAACATTCCAAAGGAACCCAACCTACGTGAGTCAGGATCAGATGAAAACTCTCTGTACGCTTATCTTTCTCAAGAATGTAGTCCTCCCCTGTCACTTCGGCCTTGCCCTGTCACTATGGTTCTCAGCTTGGTTCCACCTGACTAAATTGCATTCTTTCCTTTCTCTTTGTGGGTCGGCCAGTTCCAGTAATGGTGACTGGTCTTTCCACATTCCTAAAGAAAGCCTAAAGAATATTTTATATGTCTAAAAAGGATTCTATATACCCAGTATCTATAATTTTCTCTCTACACTATGGTAGTTATGAGAACCAAAAGCAGAGTTCATACGGCCAGCAATCATATAATAACCAGGGACAACAAAACATGGACTCATCAGGAGGTCAAGGTGGAAGAGTACCTTCATATGGCCAGTTCTGTTTGTTTGTTTGTTTGTTTGTTTGTTTGTTTGTTTGTTGAGACAGAGTTTCTCTGTGTGGCCCTGGCTGTCCTGGAACTCACTCTGTAGACCAGGCTGGCCTCAAACTCAGAGATCTGCCTGCCTCTGCCTCCCAAGTGCTGGGATTAAAGGTGTGCGCCACCACTGCCCGTCGACCAGCAAGATTCTTATGACCAGCAGTCAGGTTATGATCAGCATCAAGGCTCATATGATGAGCAGTCTAATTATCAGCAACATGATTCCTATCATCAAAACCAGCAGTCCTACCATTCACAAAGGGAAAACTACAGCCACCACACACAAGATGACCGTCGTGATGTGAGTAGGTATGGAAAAGACAATAGAGGATATGGTGGGTCACAGGGAGGAGGTAGAGGGCGTGGGGAATATGACAAGGATGGAAGAGGTCCTATGACAGGATCAAGTGGTGGTGACCAATGTGGCTTCAAAAGTTTTGGTGGTCACAGGGGTTATGGACCCAGACCAGATGCTGATTCAGAGTCTGATAATTCAGATAATAACGAAATTTCTGTGCAAGGACTTGGAGAGGTTGTGTCTACAGATCAAGTGGGAGAGTTCTTTAAGCAAATAGGAATTATCAAGACTAACAAAAAGACTGGAAAACCAATAATAAATCTTCACACAGACAAAGACACAGGAAAGCCAAAGGGGGAAGCAACAGTGTCATTTGATGACCCTCCATCAGCTAAGGCAGCCATTGATTGGCTTGATGGAAAAGAATTCCATGGAAACATCATTAAAGTATCATTTGCCACTAGAAGGCCTGAATTCATGAGAAGTGGTGGAAGTGGAGGTGGATGACAAGGTCGTGGAGGATACAGAGGTCATGGAGGTTTTCAGGGGCGAGGTGGAGACCCCAAGAATGGGGACTGGGTTTGCCCTAGTCCATCGTGTGGAAATATGAACTTTGCTCGAAGAAATTCCTGTAATCAGTGCAATGAGCCTAGACCAGAGAACTCACATCCCTCAGGGGGAGAATTCCGGGGGAGAGGCTACAGTGGAGAAAGGGGGTACAGAGGTCGTTGGGGCAGAGTTGGAAACCGAGGTGTCTATGGTGGAGACAGGAGTGGGAGTGGTTATGGTGCAGACAGAAATGGGGTTGGCCATGGAGGAGACAGAGGTGGCTATGGAGGTGATTGAGGAGGATATGGAGGAGACTGCAGGGGGGGGGCGCTATGGAGGAGTCCATGGTGGTGGTGATGGTAGCAGTGGGTGCTACAGTGGAGACAGAAGTGAAGGCTATGGAGGAGACCGAGGTGGCTATGGAGGAGACCGAGGTGGCAATGGAGGAGACCGAGGTGGCAATGGAGGAGACCGAGGTGGCTATGGAGGAGACCGAGGTGGCTATGGAGGAGACCGAGGTGGCTATGGAGGCAAAATGGGAGAAAGAAACTTCTACAGAAATGATCAGCACAACCGACTGTACTGACGACTGGTTCAAACATTCCTTTGTGTCCGACATGATCCATGGGGAATTGTCAAAGTGTACCTGCTGCTTTCCTCACAGCCTCTTGGGTAGTGACATTGACATTTGGATTTTTATTTGGGTGGGAAGGCTGGAAACAGTTTTCCTTTTAGAAATGTCCATTAAAAATTTCCCTTTTAGTTTCCCATCTTCTCTTTCCCAACCCTTAGAGCTAAATGCGTTGTAAAATATTGACAAAATGGAAAGTGTTTTGTAATACTGCAATAAAAGCTGCTTGGGTTGGGGGGGGAGAATAAGACATCCTGAAAGAAAGTGAGAGAAACGCAGGAAGAGTTAGAGGAGTAGAGGGAGGATAAATAATGTAAATACAGGCTGGAGAGATGGCTCAGAGGTTAAGAGCACTGTCTGCTGTTCTGGACGTCCAGAGTTCAATTCCCAGCAACCACATGGTGGCTTATTACTATCTATAGTGAGATCTGGTGCCCTCTTCTGGCCTTCAGTATATATGCAAGTAGAACATTGTATACAAAATAACTCAGTGGCTCCACAAAGACAGAAAAGGATAAAGAGAATGTCATACATACACACAGACATGATGTAAATACAACACCCACATATGGAATCTTCAAAAAATTAATTTTAAAAATAAGCATAAGTAAATAAAAATTTTAAAGTAATTTAAAAATATTAAGTAATTTTAAAAAACCAATGGCCAGCCTTTTTGAGGTAACTTGCTAATTTGTGTCTTGCCTCTTAAGAAGTCACTTGATCATTCACTCAGTAAATATGTGCTGAGCATCTTGTACATGACAGACATTGCTCTAAGCCCCTTGGGATAGATGGTTTGTGAACTGAACAGTGAGGAAAAATGTCACAGTATGAAAAACAGAGCAGCCCAGGTCAATGGTGGGGAGGTTAAGGGACTAGTTGTAATATCACAGATGGTGAAGACTGGCTCCAAATTACATCTGAGCAAAGAATTTAAGGGAAAAACATCTAAGAGTGGTGTCCTCTACTGGCACCCAACAGTGTGATGTTCTCAGTGACATGCCTGGCACTCCAGCAGACCGCTGGGATCATACAGGACTAAGGGGGACATCCAAGCATCAGAGAGGTCAGAGAGAGGTGGATGCAGTACGGATAATTTGAAAGGTCTCCAGCCTCTGCTTTCAGCGAGTCTAAGACCTTGCAGGATCCTGAGCAAAGGAGAAGCATGAGCCCGTGGACGCACGGATGACCATCCCAGTCCTGGTCTGCAGTCTGGAGCTGGAGGAAGCAAACACCAGAAGCTCTTCAGTAATCTTCAGGAGCAAGGTAATGGTGTTTTCAATAGACAACAGCAAAAGAAGGGGAAGAGGTTGAGTTCTGGAGATCTTTTCAAAAGAAGAGCTCTCAAATTTCCTAATAAATGAAAGTGGCATCAGCTGCTGTGTATGAATGGACCACAAAATGTAGCACAGAAAGTCAACTATTCTCCTATGGAAACACCTTCCCTGAGGTGGTCTGTTAGGAATGCCTCTGTGGAGAACTCGGACCACTGCCCAGGGCTTGCAAGCACAGGTTTTCAGAATACAGTGAACCCTTGTCTAAGTTCATTACCTATCATCCAGAATGCCTTAGAGCATTTCCCTTACAAAATTTTTAGTCAGTTGGGATTTTTTTTTAAACCAACATATAAGATTTTGCATGTTTGTGAAATACCATGTGACATTTCTATACACAAATATATTATGTAACGTTCAAATCAATGTCAGCACAGCAGGAGTTTTAGTCAGAGCTAAGACATTAAGAGATGTTCAACTTGTCACTAGAGGAGTTTGAAAGGTCAAAAGCATTCTTTTAATTCCAGGGTCAAAGTTAGTACATGAACCAAGACCCTTGGGGGATTTGAGCAAGAACACATCCTTGGAAACAACCACAATTCCTGGAACCAGACCCCTGCCTGACAGAACCTAGCATCCCCAAGGATGCTCTGTGGATAGAACTGAAAGAGAATCCATCACTGCCATCTCCCAGGGTTCTCAGGGACCCACAGTACAACCACAACCCTCAGTACTCTCCAAAACCATCTTAACAGTTGGGGATCCACAGAAGTCCTTGGCAACTGATCCAGCAATTTACAGCATATTTCTGTAAAGAGCAGGAGAGAAAATGCTTTAGGCTTTTCACTCATACAGCATCTGCTGCGATTTCTCAACTTTGCCATTGTAGGTTAAATACAGGAAAGGTAACCGGAAAATACATTAGCACAAATGTGATGAGATAAAACTTTATTTGCAAACACAGAAACTTGATTTTTGTCTCATTTTCAACTGTCACAAAATGTGATTGACTATTTTCAATCACACAAAAGCATAGACTAAGCAATTAACGGCAGTTACTGCTTTTGCAGAAGGCTCCAGGTGGCTCCCAGCACCCACGTCAATCTGCTCGAAACTGCCTGTAACTCCAGTTTCAGAGGATCCGACGCCTTCTTTTGACCTCTGGGAGAACTCATAAATTAAAAATAAATAGATGTTTTTTAAACTAACTTTTTATGTAAAAATCATTTCTGGTCTTGCTGCCAAACATAAGCTGGATCTGGTTTTCTGGCAGTAGTTTGAGGACCCCTGGACCAAATTCTGGGCCCCAATTAACTGGGTTGGAAAGGAGAATCCTGAACCCTGCTTCCTTGCTCTCTGGGGTCAGCCTAGTAAGCACAAAGAAATGTGAGGCTGGATGTACCCAGGTAATGACTGTTGTAAATCATTTGTGCCAAAGGCAGGCCACCCGTGACTCAGTGATGCAGCCCGGTAAGTACAAGGCAACTCTGTTTCATGGCTCTCTGGTGCCATCTGCTGGAGCATCATTATAATGTTACCCAGCTGAGCACCCACCAAATTTCAATCCCATCCCTTGGAGTTTTGTGATGCTTCAACTGTTCAATTTAAACTCTGGCCCCTGATCCAGAAAACACAAAAGAAAAATAAGTCAATTCACAGGAGTCACAGAATTCATTGAATAAACGACAAAAATATCTTCTTTCCATGGCTTACTAGTACAGCAGTTCTCAACCTGTGGGTCACGACCCCCTTGGCAACTGTCTGTCCCCAAAAATATTTATTACAATGCATATGGTTGGGGTCATCACAGCATGAGAAACTGTGTTAAAGGGGGCAGTGTTAGGGAGGCTGAGAACTCTGTGCTAGTATTGGGGGTGAAGGGGTCCAAAAGGGCAGGGAAGGAAGGAAGGAAGGAAGGAAGGAAGGAAGGAAGGAAGGAAGGAAGGAAGGAAGGAAGGAAGGAAGGGAGCAAGGAGTCAATGTGTCCTCAAAGTTATGTGAATTCTGCTGGTACAAGAGGTGTTCTGCAAACAGGTGCTACTGAGAAACCTACCATCATGCTTTAAAGCAGCAAGGCAGTGATACGAGCAGCAACGTGTGGTGTAAGGAGGGCAAGCTCGTGCACCAATGTGGTCACGGTGGCACAAGATTCTGCTAACTCCAAAAACATGGCTAGGAAAGTCAGAAGCACTGAGAAGACTCAACCTCACTCCCACATAACTGCAAGCCAGTGAGTGCCTGCCATCCTCCTGCTTTGGCTTCTCCGGCTCTTAGTGGGAAGCACGTGACCAGATGCTGCTGCCTTGGAGGGACTGCATTATAACAGCATAATAATTCAGACTGGCAGTCCTGTAGCAAGAATGCTGGAGATAAAACAGGAGGTGATGGGCTGGCAGAGGGAGTTACTTATGTGTAACAAGAGCTCTATGGAGGGCCAGCAGGATCAGACTTCCTGAACCCCACATCAAATCGCCAGTGTCAGGGAGAAAGGTCAGGGCTGAGACCAAACAATATTTACAATGCTGCAAAAAGCTATGGGCTACTGTCCTTTAAAAAAAAAACTTACTACTCACCTAGGAAATCAGGGAACACAGAAATAGGGGTGCCCTGCCTCCTCTCTGGATATTTCTAGCAGTCACAGGCATGAAAGGAGCAAGTTAAGGTCCCACAGCAGAGTAGGCGTGACCAACAGAAGGTCAGAAAGCCATGCTTCTGGGACTCAGCCCTGTGTCAGGCCTGGGGTCTGGGCAGGGAATACAACGTGTACAAACATCAGACACAGTTCTAATATAAAACCATCCCAAAAAAGAGCAAGCAGATTCCAGTGCCGTGTCACAAGACACAAGCTGTGGCACTCAGTAAAGCATGTCTTTACGGAACAGAAGACAAAGTGACATCATTCATAGCCTCCTGTTCCAAACCGTGCTCTCCAGGTGTGAGGCCAAAGACTTGAAAGATAACGATAGAAAAATCAAAAGCTCGGTCTGTTCATTATCCCATGCACATATGTGACATGAGAAGCCAAGAGTGTCTTTATCTTTCTAACTTTGTATGTATGTCTGTGTTTGTGTCTCACAGACATGTCTGTCTATATATCTTGCAAGCCTCCATCTATAAATAAATGTCTGTGTCCCATGTGTCCCCATGTCTCTGTGTGTCTCTGCACATTTCTACTTCTGTGTGCATCTGTCCCTTAAGCTCACCTGCACGTATCGCCCTCTCTTTATGTGTCTCTATGTACACCTCTCTGTGTGCCCGTCTGCAGTGCTTTGAATAGGTTTGGCCCCCCATAGATTTGTGTGTGTGAACGCTTGGCCATCGAAGTGGCACTGTTAGGAAGTGTGGCCTTATTGGAGGAAGTGTGCCCTTGTTGGAGGGAGGGAGTGTGTCTCCATCTGTGTGTTTGTATCTATATGTCTCGTGTATGCCTATGTGCTTCTGTCTATGTGTATCTGTTTCTCTGGTAATATGGTAATATACCTATACAATTACAGCTCTGCCTGTTTGAATGCATCACTATTATATATCAATATATGTACATATACATCATATACATTACACATACATATATATAGCGTCTCCATTTCTGAGTTTCTCTGTGCAAGAGTGTCTCTGCATCTCCATCTCTGATGTCTCTGTGGGAGCACCTGTAGATAAGGAAGAAAGAACTAACTAACAAGGAAGCCTGAGGCAGGGTTCACACTGTGGCCTAGCCTCTCCCCACAACTACTTGGACAGAGTATGCCAGGTCTGCTGTACACGCCCCAGCTCTATCATGAAGATGTAGAAACTGTCTAGGAGTAAGACACAGCAGGCAATTCCCAGAGGGATGCGTCGTCAGTCTCCGGCGGGGGGGAAGGGGGTGCAAGAAGCAGAGAAACCAAAGGACCCCTACAGCAGTCCTCCCTCCACCAGCAAAGCATGGGGGTACAGCCCTAAGTCCAGGGTGACTGGGAAGCCGGGCACCACAGAGGTCCTAGACAGTGCTAGAACCGGGATGCATGAAATTCATCACGAAAGGCCTCAAGGCCATCTTCCACTGAGGTTTAGAGGTCCCTGTGCTGTCCTTGCCACAGCACATCTCTGCCAGGGACTCCAGGGGCCATGGACACCATTCTAGAACCTTTCCCAGACCTCTGTTAAAGCCCCAGAGGCTGCAAAACATGAGGAAGATAGGCAGGTCAACAGAAGCCTGAAAACACCAAGGCCCAGGAAGGAAGCAGTCATCCCTGGGCACCAGGTAGGCACTCTATGGAGCCTGGAACTCCCCTAGCAGAATCCACCCAAAAAATAGGTGAAAGGTAACCATAAACACTCAGCCCAGCATGCCTAATTAATCACGGAATGGAAGAAGTACCCCTAAGTTGGTTAACTACCGCTCTCAGGCACAAAAGAAAAGCTAGCCTAGCATTAGTAAGAACTAAGATAGTGGAGGTCACATTTCTTGAAACCCAAGTCCAGCTGGGGTCATTGGCTCAGCAAGGGAGTTTTTGTGGGTTAAAGTAGGATGGTAATTACCTTCCCCCTTCACACAGCGGAAGAGCTACATCCTGTCACCTTCCATCAAAATCTTCCTCACCCGTGCTGGGTTGTCCTACGAAGGTGACAAATCACCAAAGAAAAGGAACAAAGAAGGTTCCATCTTTTTTCTTTATAGTCTTTTTAACTCCGAGTTGGAGTTAAAATCCAAACTCAAGGGCCTGGGATCCCACTCTTTTGCCTCATGACCACCGCAGCTGGTAGAACTGGTCTTTGGCGTGCCCGCAGCGCCCCCTGCTGCTGTAAGGACGAAAAGGTTTCTGGGCGTGGGAAAAGGTTTCAGCCTCCTGAACACTTGCTAGGGAAGCCCCCAAGTGAAGCAAGAAAATCTCTAAGAAGCCTGGAAATTATCGTGTACCACACGGAGACTCGGACCTGAGCGCACACAGAAGCCCAAGTACAGATCAGCCATGTCAACTCTAGGCACCAAGAGCTGCGTCTCAGTCGGGAGATTACCTACACACAGTGTCAGAAGTTGGCTTTCTTGGGAGCTTCGGGAAGAGGCAAGCTTGTGAAGGGAGACCCAAAATGTTCTACTCGGTCGAAATACCTCTGAAGAACAGAAGCAGGAGACGCAGCTGAAGCCACACAACAGGAAACAAAGGGCATACTCGCCACACACCCCCAACCTCACCCAGCTACTTCAAAAAGCCACCCTGTGCTAAATTTCAAATTATTTATTAGCCATAAAATCAGCTGTGTAATTATTATGGTTGTGGTCTTTGCAGCCCAAGAAATGCATTAACTGCCGGGCAGTGGTGGTGCACGCCTTCAAGTCCAGCACTTGGGAGGCAGAGGCAGGCGGATTTCTGAGTTCGAGGCTAGCAGAGAAACCCTGTCTCGAAAAACCAAAAACCAAAAAAAAAAAGAAAGAAAGAAAAGGAAAAGCATTAACTATTCTAAAACACAGTTGGGGCTGCTATAAAGCCTTTGAAATGACCGTCTAGGTTTTCCCCCTATTTCAGAAATAAAAATCATTGCTTGTTTCTTACTTCAGTAAAAACAAATGAAAATAAAGATAATTTAAGTCTTGTTTGGTAAGGAAAAAAATAAGAACAAAAAGAAGAGGAAGCAAGCGGGTCATTAGTATGCCCTCATAGAGTGACTGTATATCTCAACATTATTATACCATCACCATTCAATTTCATAAATGCAAATCGGAAGAAATTAAGGAGACACAAGAACTGTATGAAATGTGACACACTGAGTTGAATCTCGGAACATAAAATCAACCACATTAAAAAAACTAATTAAATTTAGGTAGCCAGAAACGTATGCTTAAATAGTAGTCTGGTATGTTGTAACAATGTCCTTTATGTTACAATTCTGTAGGTGTTTACCATTAGAAGAAGTAAAAGGCATAAATTTTGTGTTGCTTTGCAAACCTTTGGTAAGCCTAATCATTTCAAGAAATTTTTTACAAAAATTTTACAAAAAAAAAAATTTTTACAAAAAAACCTTTGGTATGCCTAATCATGTCAAGAAATTTTTTGCAAAAATTAAACAACTAGCTGGGTGGTGGTGGTGGCGCTCGCCTTTAATCCCAGCACTTGGGAGGCAGAGGCAGGCGGATTTCTGAGTTCGAGAGTTCGAGGCTACCCTGGTCTACCAAGAGTGAGTTCCAGGACAGCCAGGGCTACACAGAGAAACCCTGTCTCGAAAAACAAAAAAAAACAAAAAACTATATTTTAAATAACCTATCTTTACCAAAGGATTCTCTGAGAAAACCGTGGTCTCTATTATTTCCTGCTGCTGTAATAAGAACTAGTGACTATAAAGTACAGAGATGGATTTGCTTTGTGGCTTCTGAAGGCTGGGAAGTTAAAAGGCACGGAACTAGCACTTGGTGGTTGGCTTCTTGCTGCACCATAACATGGCAGAGGGCATCATCTGGTTCAAGCACGAGGACTTGGATCTCGCTTCCTCTTATGAAGCCACTAGGATCATCATGGTCCCACCTTCATGACATCAATCAATCCTATTTACCTCACCCAGTTTTTATGGCAACTTGACATGGGGTGGAGTAATTTGGGAAAATGGTCACTTAGTTGAGAACATGTCCCCAGCAGTCTGGCCTATAGACAAGCCTGTGGCACATTTTCTCAATTGATGATTGGTATGGGTGGACCTATCCCACAGGGGGTGGTGCCACCCCTGAGTGGATGGTCCTGGGTGGTATTAAAAAGCAGGCTGAGCAAGCCAGCAACCAGCATTCCTTCATGGCCTCTGCATCCAGAGTTCCTGCTCCCAGGTTCCTGCCTTAAGTTCCTGCCAATTTGTCAGATGATGAACTACAAGTAAGAAGAGGAAATAAACCCTTGCTTTTCCAAGCTGCTTTTGATAGTAGTGGAATTTTAGTTGTTTGGCTGGTTGGTTGGTTGGTTGGTTGGTTGGTTGGTTGGTTGGTTGGTTGGTTGGTTTTTTTAAGACAGGGTTTTTCAGTGAAGTTCTGGCTGCCCTGGAACTTGCTCTATAAATCAGGCTGGCCTAGAACTTGGAGATCAGCCTGCTTCTGCTTCTGAGTGTTATGATTAAAGACACACACCACTACACCCTGGCTGATCCTGTTTTATTACAAAAATAGAAAAATCACTAAGCTACCTCCCAAAGGCCTCAATTTCAAATACCGCTAAACTTGACTTTGGGGGATAACTTTCCAACATATGAACTTTGGGGAACATATTCAAACAGTAGCAATTGTGCTGATGATTTTGAGGCTCAGCCAGATCTTTGTATAACAAACCCTGTTGAAGAAAGGGAAAAAACTCATAGCACATGCTGACAGGGTCACACCACACAGTCACTGCCAGAGGCGGCTGCCCACAGGAAAGGCAATGGTGGCCACTGATGGTTATCAGCAATCTTTTATCTGATACATCTTCCGATACAGGGGACCTCACATCTCCTCTTCCTTTTCTCCAAACTCAGGACCCTCAGTGAGTAGCATGTGCAACCTCTCTCCTAGTCTCCCTTGGCTTCTAGTCCCTGTACTGCTTATAAAGATTTACCTTTCTCTCTCCTCTGGCTTCATTTCTCTCTCCAGCACTTGTGGCAACTTCTAGGTGGAATATCCTAATATGGCCTGTGTTTGTGTGCCCCCTGAACTGCCTAGGTTTGTGTGTCCACTTGACACAAGCTGGAGTTATCACAGAGAAAGGAGCTTCAGTTGAGGAAAGGCCTCCGTTAGATCCAGCTGTAAGGCATTTTCTCAATTAGTGATCAAGGGTGGGAGGGCCCATTGTGGGTGGTGTCATCCCTGGGCTGGTAGTCCTGGGTTTTATAAGAAAGCAAGCTAAGCAAGCCAGGGGAAGCAATCCAGTAATTAACACACTTTCATGGCCTCTGCATCAGCTCCTGCCCCCAAGTTCCTGCCCTGTGTGAGTTCCAGTCCTGACTTGCTTTGGTGATGAACAGCAATGTGGAAGTGTAAACTGAATAAACCCTCCCCCCCCCCAACCTGCTTCTTGGTCATGATGTTTGTGTAGGAATGTATTAACCCTGACTAAGACAACACACACACACATACACACATACACACACACACACCACTTCTTTCCTAGCCAAATGTCATGATCCAAGAAACTTCCCGGCAGTCATGCTTTTGTTTCCCCAGAACAGTGAGTCTCCCCACTTCCCTTCACAACTGGTCAGTCTGTACCCACGTTTTAAGTCTTGAGGCCCTTCTGAAAGTCAGGCTGGTCTGGCTACCATGAGTTCTACTTCCACCACCATAGATGACTCTCAAGTGAAAGTGAGTTTAGCTTTTACAAGTGAGAGGCCCCCTTTCCTCAGGAGACACCTGACTTAGACTTGTCAGACTCCTTCCAAATAGGCAGGGATCTATCACCAACAGCAGGAGCCTTCTTTTGGGGGGTCACACAGTTGAAAACTCACCCTCTATTCCAACTTGCCCCTAAGATGTATTCTCAAAAACAGATCCTTAAAAAGTGATGATATATGCCTTTAATTCCAGTACTTAGGAGGTAGAGGCAGGACGATCTCTGTAAGTTCGAAGACAGCCTGGTCTGCTCTACAAAGTGAGTTCTATCTAGGACAGCCAGGACTACCCAATGGTACCCTGTCTCTAAAAAAAATTTAAAAATTAAAAATAAAAAAATCCTTAATCTGTATACACCACACACACCCCCAGGCCAGAAACACTGACCTCTCTGCCTCCATGACACTCAGCCTTGGGACCACTGTACAGCTTGATCTGGTCTGTCAGAGCCTTTAAAATGCACGTCATTGCTAAATTTAGTTTCTCCCTTTCCTCCCTCTCCTCCCTCTTGTCCCTCCCCCATCTCTGGTCTCTCCTTTGTCTTTCCAAGAAATCATAACTATCTCTCCCAACTTTTTAAAGTACAAGGTGCCTTTTGTAGCCAAACCTACTGTTGAATAAATATTTTTCATTCTGTATGTGTTTTCTCTACTTGTTTTGCTGCCCAAGATCATAGATCTGGGCATACCTCTAACAAACCCTTACACTGTAACTATCTGTAGACAGGTTGTCTTGGTCTTCAATTGCTGTGACAAATACCCTGATAAACACAACTTAAGAAATGAACAGGGTACTAGATAGATGGCTCACTAGTTAAGAGTACTGGCTTACCCAGGTTCAGTTCTCAAACACTCACATGGTAGGTCATGGCCATATGTAATTCCAGTTCCAAAGGATCCAACAACTCCTTTTCTGACCTCCTCAGGCACTAGGTACACACATGGTAAACAGACATGCATACAATCAAGACACCCAATTATTTATTTATTTATTTATTTATTTATTTATTTTGGTTTGGGGTTTTTGGGGGTTTGGGTTTGCTGAGACAGGGTTTTTCTTTATAACCTTGGCTGTCCTGGAACTCACTCTGTAGACCAAGCTGGCCCTGAACTCACGGTTTACCTGCCTCTGACTCCCAAGTGCTGGCAATAAAGGTATACATTACCACTGCTTAAATTAAAAAAAAAAAAATTAAGAAAATAAGGACTTTTTTTAGCCGACAGTTTCAGGGTAGAGTTCATCACAGGAGGAAATTATGGCACAGGAGCGTGATGCAGTCGGTCACAGCGTGTCCCCAGTCAGGAATCAGATCTGATGAACGACAGTGCTCGGCAACACCTTATCCATGTTTGTTTGTTTGTTTGTTTGTTTTGGGTTTTGTTTTGTTTTGTTTTTAGTTTCTAATCTAGTATCCAAGCCAAAGGAAAATGGTGTCACCGACTTTTAGGATCTGTCATCCTACCTCAGTGAACCTAAAAAAGATGATCCGTCACAGGCATGCCGAGAGGCTAGCCCCATCAAAAACTCTCTCAAACGGTCTGTCTGGCTCAAACGGTCTGTCTGGAGACTTGTCTCCTAGGTGATTCCTATCAAGTGATTCCTATTCTGTGTGACAGTCACCACACAGAAAATCTTAAGTTTGTTACATAAATGTCATAAATACAATTTGGATTCAATTGTATTAAAATGTTTATAAATGTTAGTTTTAGCCGGGCGGTGGTGGCGCACGCCTTTAATCCCAGCACTTGGGAGGCAGAGGCAGGCGGATTTCTGAGTTTGAGAGTTCGAGGCTAGTCTGGTCTACAGAGTGAGTTCCAGGACAGCCAGAGCTACACAGAGAAACCCTGTCTCGAAAAAAACAAAAAAAATAAAATAAAATAAAATAAATGTTAGTTTTTCTACCACTTATTAAGGAAAAAAATATGTGAAGGTTGTTAACATTCTGAAGATGAAAGCCAATACACTGGTATAAAACTAAAATCCAGTCCTCCATTTGAAAAAATGTGCTTTTCTTAAGCTCTGATCTATGCCAAGCAACATTATAAAATGTGACCTAATGGACAAAGAGTTTATCAAGTTTATCAAGATGTGTACTTGTATTTTTGCTGTTTATCAGGCTTTTAATTACTTGTAATAAGTCTTAATGACACTCAGACTTATTTATTTTATTACTCTTCTGACCATGTGAGCACCAAGCATGCATGTGGTGCACAGATAGACAGGCAGGCAAAACACTCACACACATCATGAGTCTTTATATTTTTAAATAAAAATGAAGGACCCTAGGAACTCCTGAAAGGTTCTGTCTTAGGGTTTTACATGGTGCTGTGAACAGACACCATGACCAATGCAAGTCTTATAAGGACAACATTTAATTGGGACTGGCTTATAGGTTCAGAGGTTCAGTCCATTCCAAGGTGGGAACAAGGCAGCATCCAGGCAGGCATGGTGCAGGAGAAGCTGAGAGCTACATCTTCATCTGAAGGCTGCTAGCAAATACTGATTTCCAGGCAGCTAAGCTGAGGATCCACACCCACAGTGACACACCTACTTCAACAAAGCCACACCTCATAATTGTGCCACTCCCTGAGCCGAGCACATACAAACCATCACAAGTCCCTAAGAGAAAAAAAAAAAAACAAAAAAAACCTCCTAAAGAATCAGTTTATCTTGACAGAAAAAGAAGAAAAAAAGACAAGAGAAGAGAAGAAAAGAAAGGAGGGGCTGGAGAGGTGACTCAGTGGTTAAGAGCACTGGCTGCTCTTCCAGAGGTGCTGAGTTCAATTCCCAGCAACTACATGGTGACTCCTGAGCATCTATGCTGAGATCTGATGCCCTCTTCTGGTGTGAAGACAGAGCACTCACATACATACATCTTTTTAAAAAAGAAAAAAAAAAAAAACTTACTTCAGGGCTACCACCTACATGATCTTAAACACCCAGCAGGAATGCATAACTGAAAATAAAAGAACTGGGAGCAATATTTTAAGACCAAGGAGCCCCTCCCCCAACTATTATAAAGGACTCCCACTCTCCCCTCAGCTGTGTCCTCTCTCTAGACACTCCTTGCAGTGTATCTCAACAGAGTGTTTTTTTGTGACTCTGGGCAAATTCTCTTCATCACCTATGTCACCAATCCTCTCTAGGACACTTCACACATCAAGAGTGACTGTTTCAATTTACACATGGATAAAAACAGATGCCATGGCCAGGCGGTGGTGGCGCACGCCTTTAATCCCAGCACTTGGGAGGCAGAGGCAGGCGGATTTCTGAGTTCGAGGCCAAGCCTGGTCTACAGAGTGAGTTCCAGGACAGCCAGGGCTACACAGAGAAACCCTGTCTCAAAAAAACAAAAAACAAACAAAAAAAAAAAACAGATGCCATTTAGTAATTGGGGAAATATTTTTCTTTGTTTCAGCTAGCTCTTCCTTTAATAATTGAGTCTTGATATTTTTATTTACTTTTGGTGTTTGTTCTTGTTGTTAGTCATATTTCTATTAGCATATTGTCTTATTGACTTACATGGTGTCTGTCACTAAGGGCTTCTCCCCTTAGCTTTGTCTTGAATTGTCTTCATTTAGTGGTGTTAGCCACAAGTGTTAAATTTTAATCTTTCTCTTACTTTTGTCCTTATTATCACAGTTGCAAAAACCCTTTCCTATGCTGATTATAATCACAGTAATTCAATTGTTCTTCTGGGTCTTTTATGGATTCTAGCCAGCCAGCCGCCACGAGTCAACTGAGTTCACCTGAAAAGAGGGCTGGGAATGAATGGTGGATGGAGGGCAAGAAGAGATGAAGCCAAGACAAAGGTCTCTGATGACAAAGGCTCAATGCTTTAATGTTCAGCTTTCAATTTAAAGGGAAAGACCCGGCCCGAACCCTTCCTAGTTTCAGCCAGGAGATGGGTGGGATAATCCGTTCTTGGCCACAGGTCATGGCCGGAGATGTCTCAAGGCAAGCCCAGGGGCAATTCTTCTTTCAAGTTCCGTGCAGCCTAGGTGGGTAACTCCACCTAGGTCCTTATCACTTAGTCTGTTGTGGTAAACAAGGTCTCTCAGGCCTGCTCAAGGCTGGGGAAGGACACAATTCCCCCTTTTTAGTTTTATAAAATATGAGCAGTGTCAGCAGCTAGATGGGGTACAATACTTCATCCCATCTGGGGTACAGAGTGGCTGAGCGACCATGCCTGGCTTAGGTTGGCATCTATATTGCTCCTATATTACCTGTCTTTGAGGTAATACATAGCATATTGATGTATCCCTCTGCCTTAGGTTTATAGGCACTCAAGACACTCTTACCCGTCTTTGAGTAACCAGATCTCTTACCCATCTTTGACTAATCTTTGGCACACTCTTTCCCAAATAGACCAAAGCCACATTCAAAGGACCTGTGGGCATGCAATCAATGTAGTTCTTCATAGCGATGGATAACTGCCATGATGAATAGCTGAGCTTGCTGAGAGAGATCCTGTGTGAAAGCAACCTAGCTGCTTGAGACACAAAGTTCAAAAGGTTTAAAGCAACATGATTTATCCAAGCAATGTAGAAAATAAGGTTGGGCCGAGCGGTGGTAGCGCACACCTTTAATCCCACGGCCAGGACTATACAGAGAAACCCTGTCTCGAAAAACAACAACAAAAAAAAAGGTTAGAAGTGGAAATGTTCCAGTGTCTAATCCAACTGCTGGTTGACAGGGATTTAGACACAAAGTCTGGCCACCATGTATAGTGATTGGCTTTAAGTATTGATGGAGACTACATGCCAGGTTAAATCAGCTGGCAGATAAGGATTTTGAGCCATCTTCATCATCAAAATCACAATTAGGCTCAAAATCTGTGTCCACTTGACGGACCAATCTTTCAGGCAGCCATCAGGCTCCATTTTTTCTGAGAAAATGCAGACCAAGCCACGATCCCAAATTAAAACAGGGTCGGGACCATTCCATGTATTAGTTAGGGGGGGTCTCTCCATTTTACCCTGGCAAATGAGCTGGAAGTGACTGGATGCCAGTGGCAATCCACTGCAGACTGACCCTTAGCATCAGTTTGCAGAAAATTCAAAACAAATAACACAAAAGCAAGATGTGCTTTTGGTGACCTTGAAGGGTATAATTCCCCTCCTTTAATTTTAAGGAGCCAACTTTTTAGAGTGTGGTGTGCACGTTCAACAATTCCTTGTCCCATTGGGTTATAAGGAATTCCAGTAATATGGATAATATTAAATTGTCAACAAAACATCTCAAATGTTTTGACTGCAATAGCCAGTTCCATTGTCTATAATCTGATATGAAACACCAAGCATAGAAAAATAATGTAGGCAATAACTAATTATAATTTTTAGTTGCTTTTCTTGTTAAAGCAGTTGCAACTAGAAACCCTAAAGTCACATGTACATATTTTAATTTTCCAAAATCAAAAATGAGTAACATCCATTTGCCATAATTGATTACATATAAGTCCTCAAGGCTTAACACCATTATGAAAAATTTGAGGACACTGAGAACAAGTTTTTGCAATTTAACTTGCCAAATTACTGTCTCAAGCTACTATTATTTTGATGGTGTAAAGAATAAGATTGTATGGCCAATTGATTCTGTAAGGTCTATAATTTGCCTGGAATACAAATCTGCTCCAGGCACTCCAATGAGCCCTTAAATGTCTTATAAAGTTAAAGAACAGTACATGTTTCTTAAATTAAACTGTATTTGTATAAATAACTGTAAAATTTGATAATTAACAATATCTAAAAACAGAACAATTTTAAGCAATTATAAACCATGAGCCATCTACTGGCTATGAGCATACAAATTGAAAGCTTGATTTTTTAACATTTCAAATAGTGGCTACAGTACATAATTATTTGTGCTGAAGCAGAGGGAGCAACTGATGAACAGCTGTCTTGGTGGAGCTCCACAGAAAACGGAAAAGGGAGAGTATCCTGAAAATTTGGTAAGTAGCAAACTATATTGATACTAGCACTAGTGGTAGTTAATTTTTGGAGGCCGTGTTTGCAGGAAGTGTGTTTAAAGGGGTACAGTCTAGGTCGATTAGGTGTTGACCCTATCTTGCCTAGGAGGTGACAGCAATTATGGGACAGAAGAATTCCAAACAGGCATTTGCCCGAAGCTTGCAAGAGCTGCTTCAAGCAGGAGGAGTGGGATTTTCAAATAGTGTGTTAGAATTCTTGGCAGAAATAAATTCATGCTGCCCATGGTTTCCACAAGATGGAATTTTGAATAAGAAGACCTGGCAAATAGTTGGAGAAGTTTTGAGAACTACCCACGCAGATCCTAACACCCTCTGCCTCTGGGAGCTCATTAGAGATGTTATTGATAATAAAATTGATAGAGAGACCTTGCAAGCATTAGCTGTTGCCCAGGCACAGCTTGAAGAGTTCCAAGAACGCATATCGGAGAGCGCTTCCACCAAAAGGGGCGCTCTCAACTCTAAGTCGGAAAAATAGACCTAGTGCACCTTTTGCAGATTCTGATGATGAATTAGACCCAGAGGAAGGTGCTGATTTAAAGGAAAGGGCTGCCAACTATCACAATGAGGTTTGGCCTCCCTATGTATGCGCCTTCCGCTCCACCTATGGTCCTTGATGCAGCAGAAGCTGTCCAGATGGACATGAAGGTGTATAAATTAGAGATGGAAATTAAACTGCAGAAATTGACTAACAAGCTGCAGGAGTTAAAGTGTCTGTCAAGTGCCAAAAAGAGCAGTGATGTTGAAATGTGCCAATCGCCGTTAGAAAGAGCTGCTAATCAGGTCTGCAGGAATGGGCAAGACACATCGGACGTGTTAGCTTTTCCTGTGATTGATGTAATTGACCAGAATAGAACAACAAGACAATATCAGGCATTAGAGTTTAAAGTGATAAAAGAGTTGAAAGCAGCTGTGGCACAATACGGGCCTACTGCCTTCTTTACGCAAGCTTTATTGGATACTGTGATAGAGGCTAATTTAACACCCCAAGATTGAAAAACTATTTGTAAGGCAACCTTGTCCAGAGATTACTTGCTTTGGAGCTCCGAATGGCATGATGCCAGTAAGAGAACCGCTGTGATGAATGCTCAAGCAGACAATGCAGATTGGGATATTAACATGCTTCTAGGAGAGGGTCAATACAAAGGTAACGCTAATCAGGTTGAGCTGCCTGCTGGAGTGTACGCACAGATTGCAATGGCTGCTCGCTGTGCTTGGAATCAATTACCTACTAAAGGGGGTCCTAGTGGAAATTTATCCAGCATCAAACAGGGTCCTGACGAATTTCAGGAATTCGTGGACAGGCTTTTAAAGGCAGCTAGAAGGATCTTTGGAGACCCTCAAGCAGAAATTCTTTGTTACACAGTTGGATTACAAAAATGTTAATGCGGATTGCCTCGCAGCTATCAGGCCATACAAGACAAAGACAGACTACATGGATACATTCATCTTTGCACTGAAATTGGGCCCTCATACAATCAGGGTCTGGCCATGGCTGCTGCTTTTCAAGGGACCACTGTACAAGCAATGCTTGCACAAAACCGTAAAGACAAAAGATGTTTTAAATGTGGAGATCCAGGTCATTTTAAAAATGGCTGTCCCAAGAAAAAAGTCACAAGCAAGCAGTCATGTCAGGTGACAGAAATTTGTCCTTGGTGCAAGAAGGGTTATCGTTGGGCTAAGAACTGTAGATCAAAAACATTCAGAGCAATCCCTTGTCGGGAAACGAGTGGCAGGGCCAACCCTAGGCCCCCAGGAATCTACAGTCAACAGCTTATGGGGCCATGAAGCTATTGCCAAGTCAGGGGAATCCATTTCAGAACATATTAGAGCAACCCCAGGAAGTGTAGGACTAGACCTCAGTTCCACCATCCATGCGGTAGTAACACCAGAAATGGGGGTTCAGACGCTGCCTACAGGAGTTTTGGGGCCCTTGCCTCCAGGGACATGGGCATTACTTCTGGGCCGAAGCAACAGTATTGTAAAAGGATTACAAATCTATCCAGGTGTTATAGTGACTATGAGGGAGAAATTAAAATCATGGCTGCTTCCCATGACATTGTAACTGTACCTACTGACAAGAGAATTACTCAACTTGTCTTGGTCCCTTTGCATCCGCTCCCTTCCAAATTTGTTAAGAATGATAGAGGACAAGATGGCTTTGGTTCCTCTGATGTGTACTGGGTCCAATCTATCACCAGCAAAAGACCTAATCTAAGTTAATAATTGAAGGAAAAAGTTTAAGGATGAAGGTACTGGGGCTGATGTAACAATTATTAGAGGACAAGATTGGTCTTCAGCTTGGCCTTTATCTGATACTCTCACTCACCTTTGGGGGATTGGTTATGCCAATAACCCGAAACAGTTCTAAACTTCTAACTTGGAGAGGACAAATTCAGCCCTATGTCATGCCTATAACCCTCTTGGGAAGGGATCTTTTGTCACAGATGGGTCTTATGATGTGCAACCCTAATGAAGTAGTGACTAAACAAATGCTAAGACAAGGATTTTTGCCTGGACTAGGAAAAGGTCAAAGTATTAAAACTTTTGAAGCACCTAAGCCTCATTCTACCAATAGAGGTTTGGGGTATTTTCCATAATGGCCACTGTCTTGCCTTCATCCGATGCTGATAAAATTCAATGGCTTAATAATGTCCCAGTGTGGGCTGATCAGTGGTCTTTGTCAAAAGAAAAAATACAAGCTGCTTCATTGCTTGTGCAGGAGCAATTAGAGGCAGGACACATAGTAGAATCTCAGCCACCTTGGAACACTCCAATATTTGTTATCAAGAAAAAATCCAAAAATGGTGACTGTTACAAGATCTAAGAAAGGTTAATAAAACCATGGTACCTATGGGAGCTTTACAATCTGGGCTCCCATCTCCAGTAGCCATTCCAAAAGGATATTATAAAATAGTGTATTTTAAAGATTGCTTCTTCACCATTCCCTTGCATCCTTGAGATTGTAAAAGATTTGCTTTCAGTGTTCCTTCTATTAATTTTAGAGAGCCGATGAAAAGGTATCAATTGATAGTGCTTCCTCAGGGTATGGCTAATAGCCCTACTTTATGTCAGAAGTGTGTAGCACAAGCCATTGAGCCTGTAAGATGGCAATGGCCAATGATGTACATCATTCATTACACAGACAATATTCTTTTAGGGGGAAAAGATCCTCAGGACTTGCTTTTTTATGTTATAGAGATTTACAGCAGGCATTAGCTAACAAAGGACTACAAATAGCTCCTAAGAAGGTTCAAACTCAGGAGCCTTATAATTATTTAGGCTTCAGACTTACAGATCAAGCCATTTGTCCCCAAAAGATAATCATCCACAGGGACAGTTTAAAAACTTTAAATGACTTTCAAAAGCTGTTAGGTGATATCAGTTGGCATTGTCCCTATTTAAAGCTTACTACAGGAGAATTGAAACCTTTATTTGATATTCTCAAAGGGAGTGCCGATCCTACCTCCCCTCAATCCTTAAACTCAGGATTGCTGGCCTTACAGAAAGTAGAAAGAGCCATTGAGAAACAATTTGTTACTTACATAGATTATTCCTTGCCTCTACATTTGTTGATTTTTAATACAACTTATACACTGTGGGACTGTGAAAGGGTATTCTGGGTCATGGTAGGGCGGTCACCTAGAACCCCAAGACTCTGCGTGCGAACTGGCAGGAGTTCGATGTGCCCCAAGAACCCAGGGTCCTGAAAAACATTCTGGTCTCCATAAAACTCAGTCAGGTAGGCCGGCCATTACAGCCCCAGCCAAAGTGCACAGGTAGAGGCCCTAGGGATTTACATACTAATGAAGGCCAGAGGGTGGAGCAACTTAAGCATGCCTCCCCAGATCCTCCCCCTTTCTCCCTCCCTATATAACTCAGGACTGCCCTGAGTTTTACGGGGCGTACTTCCAGATCCATCCACCACCCGCCATGACAATAAACCTTTTGGAACCAAGGACTTCGTGTTATTGGGGCCTGCCGCCACCAAGCCTCCAGGCTGCTGGAACATTAGACGTTGGTCTAATGGTCCCGCATGTGGGACCTGTCACAGCATGGAAACCCACTGGGACTCCACAGTTGCGCCCCTCAATACACCTACAGGATTGTTATGGCAAAAGGCTCCACTCATGTGAATACATTCAAGGACTTCCTCTAAATGTAACATCCTGCCATATGAGGCAGTAGCCCATGATCATACTTGAAAAACAGGCATTGATTTAATTTGGCAAAGAGCCAGACATCATTATTCAGTCTTTTAATACAGATCAGGATACTTGGTTAAAGCAGCATAGTTATACAGACTGGTTGCTTGCTCAAATAGGATTTAATGGCATTATAGACAATCATTATCCTCCAGATAGATTGATACAATTTTTAAATGTGCATAAGGTTATATTTCCTAACATGACTTCTTTGCAGCCTTTACATGATGCTCTTTTAATCTTTACTGAAGGCTCCTCTAAAGGACGAGCAGGATCTCATAAATAATCAACAGGTAGTCAGAGACTCCTGGACTCTCTGCTCAGCAGAACTGACAGCAGTTCTGAATGTTTCAGTCTGTAAATGATGCTTTTAATCTTTACTGATAGCCTATATATGACTCAGTATGTCCCCTTGTTATAAACTTGTGTATTTCAGTTCAACAGCTGGATCTCTGTTTTCACAACTACAAAACCTCATTCTTACTAGAAAAAAATCCCTCTTACATTGGCCATATAAGAGCTCATTCTGGTCTTCCTGGACCTTTAACCGCAGGCAATGATCGTATTGACAGAGCTTTAATAGAAGAACCCTTAATTTTGGATCCTGTTGCATTGGCTAGACAAGATCATAGTAAATTTCATCTCTCTAGTCACACCCAAGCCTCCGACATAAGATCACTAAGGAGCAGGCTAGAATGATTGTAAAGCAATGCCCTAACTGTCTTACTTTATTTCCAGTTCCCCATTAATCCAAGAGGCCTTAAGCCCAATCATATTTGGCAAATGGATGTAACCCATTATACAGAATTTGGAAAATTGAAATATATACATGTCTGTATTGACACTTGCTCAGGATTCCTTTTTGCTTCTCTATACACGGGAGAAGCCTCTAGAAATGTAATTGATCATTGCTTACAAGCCTTTAATACTATGGGATTACCTAAAGTCATCAAGACAGTCAATGGGCCAGCCTATACTGGAAACAACTTTATATCATTTTGTAAAGAATTTGGTATTGAACATAAAACTGGAATTTCTTATAACCCAATGGGACAAGGAATTGTTGAACGTGCACACCGCACTCTAAAAAATGAACTCAATGAACTCCTAGGCTAAGAGTCTCTCCACGTGGATCAAATGTGTAATAAAAGCACAGATCCATTGTGCCCTTCCCGCGGCATTGAACAGGCCTGAGAGACCTTGTTTACCACAACAGACCAAGTGATAAGGACCTAGGTGGAGCTGCCCAACATGGCTGCATGGAACTTGAAAGAAGAACTGCCCCTGGGCTTGCCTTGAGACTGAAGACCCCCGCAGAGGAGAGACCCTCTCTCAAGTCTCAGAAAGTCGCGACCACCCAGTAATCTGCTTGAGACACCATGTACCGGAGCAATTTGCGAGGTTGTTTATTAGGGCGTGACAACTAGTTGCCGGTCAATTCGTATGCCCACGCAGGAGCTGAATTGACCCCGACTGCCAGTTTGAGGGGTGTTTTTAAAGGGAAAAACCACAAACCAAGGAAATGAGGAGGGGGTGAGGGGGTAGCTAGGGTGGTATAACATAAAAATAGTGGAACATTCCAAAGGAACCCAACCTACATGAGTCAGGATCAGATGAAAACTCTCTGTACACTTATCTTTCTCAAGAATGTAGTCCTGCCCTGTCACTTCGGCCTTGCCCTGTCACTATGGTTCTCAGCTTGGTTCCACCTGACTAAATTGCATTCTTTCCTTTCTCTTTGCAGGTCGGCCAGTTCCAGTAATGGTGACTGGTCTTTCCACATTCCTAAAGAAAGCCTAAAGAATATTTTATATCTAAAAAGGATTCTATATACCCAGTATCCATAACTTTTCCCTCTACAAGACATCTCTGGCCGTGACCCACATGACTAAGAACGGATTATCCCACCCATCTCCTGGCTGAAACTAGAAGGGTTCGGGCCAGGTCTTTCCCTTTAAATTGAAAGCATTGAACATTAAAGCATTGAGCCTTGATCAGAGAACTTTTGTCTTGGCTTCATCTCTTCTCGCCCTCCGTCTGCCTTTCGTTCCTAGCCCTCTTTTCAGATGAACCCAGTTGACTCTTGGCCACTGGCGGCTATAGTTGCGAGCCACCATGTGGTTGCTGGGAATTGAACTTAGTTGTGAGTCTAGCCTTTAACAGCTAAGCCATCTCTCCAGCCCCAACTATCTATTTTTATTGGAATTTTCTGTGCCACAATCTGCTTAAGATATAACTGAGGTCGCAAATATTAAAGATATTGCCTTTGAATCTTTTCTGGAGCAACAAGCACTCCAAAATCTTAAAGCTTGTTATACGAGAGCAAAGGCTTGCAGAAAAACTCTTTCAGAGAGATCAGCCAATAAAATGCACAATGAATAATATACATTGAGAGATTCAAACACTTTAACCTTTTGTATTAAAACAAAATTTAATATAATGTACAAGCAAATTCACTTGCAAGTCAGGCTGTAGTGTCTCATTAGTTTTATAGTTTGATTAAGTAACCAATTCCTTTTAGCTGAGTATCAGATAAAGGCCAATCTTGTCCTCTTACTCTAGAACAATCCTTTTGTTAGCAGGCACAGATACAATGCCATGGAGGGAAGCAGGCACAATTTTACTTCCTCCAGCATAATCATTATCTCTAACTCCTGGCCCATAAGCTGTTGTGAATTTGAATGTCTTTGGGTCTCCGGCTGATGCAATAAACAAGGCAATAAACAAATTCTGTAAAACACCTTTCTAGAGGTGGTCATGGTGACCAAGACAAAAGGACTGTCTGTCACACAAGCTTCTGCTGCACTCACTCTGTGCATATCTTAATTTACATGTAAATGTTCTTAATCTCGGCCTATATCCTGAGGCCTGGCCCAAAGGTTATCCTTCCTGCATCAAGGACAATTTTCTGGCAAGAGACCTTGGTGACCTGATTGTTGCTCTTGCCTTTGTTCCTGGAAGTCATTTTAAAAATGATCTAAATTTCCACGTCTTTACGGTTCTGTGCAAGCATTGCTTGTACAGTGGCCCCTTGTAAGGCAGCAGCTATGGCCAGACCCTGATTGTATGAGGGCCTAATTTCAGCACAAAGACAGATGTATCCATGTAAGTCTGTCTTTGCTTTGTATGGTCTGATAGCTGTGAAGGCAGTTCAACCTGATTAGCATTACCTTCATGTTGACCTTCTCCTAGAAGCATGTTAAGATCTCAGTCTACATTGCCTGCCTGAGCATTCATCATGGCGGTTCTCTTGCTAGTTAGTATCACTCCACTCTGAGCTCCAAAGCAAGCAATCTCCTCCTGACAAAATAGCCTTGCTATTCAACTCTACCTGCTCTATCCTTTTCTCAACCATAAACATGGGTGAGTCAAAGAATTCCAAACTCACAACTGAACTGCCAACTGCAGTTAATGGAAAAGTGGCAGTTTAACTATATTTTTAAGTTTCTTTTGCAACATTAGAGTATAACCATAATTTTGAGAAGCAAAACCAAAAACAATGTAAATAATCTATTTTCTCTAAAATCAACACCAAGTGGATTACTTTCATGTTACAAAGTTTTGCTGCCAACTTATGAATGCATGATAGTGCAGCCTTTAATATCTCATTAAAGAGACATTGTTTAGCCGGGCGGTGGTGGCGCACGCCTTTAATCCCAGCACTTGGGAGGCAGAGGCAGGTGGATCTCTGAGTTCGAGAGTTCGAGGCCAGCCTGGTCTACAGAGTGAGTTCCAGGACAGCCAGGGCTACACAGAGAAACCCTGTCTCGAAAAAACCAAAAAAAAAAAAAAAAGAGAGACATTGTTTTAAATCTTTTATACATCTAGTTTCTGAATGACTCCAACCCTGAGTTACCAGTTTTAATCCAACTTTCTGTTACCAAAATTGTAAATTTTTAATCAAACCCAATAACTTATAAGCCAATAATCTATAACCAAGACATGAAGAACATATTTACACTTTTTAAAGTGTAAAATCAGAAACAAAATGAAGTGGCTACATATCTTATATATTTAGACCAAACAAAATTTCTTGCTTTTTCTAGCTGTTAATTTCAAGAGAAAAGCACCTTGTCATAGAGATTTTTCTGGGACAAACAACTCTTAGCTTCCTTATAGAATCTAAAAAGCTGCTGGTCCCTTTTAAAACCAGTTAGTCTGACAACCAGTTCCTGGAAAAGCTTTTCCAGCTCAGCTCTACTCTCAGCTACAGGTGTAGGGTAACTTATCAACCTCTGCTGTGCATATTAAGACTGCCTTTAAAACCAAGTTAAACTAGCCCAAGGGGTGGATAGGTAGCAGCTTTAACCATTTGTGTTTTGAACATGCAACATAGAACATTTAGACAATGAAACAAAAAACAAATTGACACACGTGGACATTGGCGTGCCAAGAACAGACAACAGACAAAGACGTCTAGGAGCCAAAGAGAAACTCAGGATGTCTCCTGACTTTCCTCCTGTTCCTAGGAGAGCTCTGAAACAGCCTTTCCATTCTTCTTTGCTGACACAGCTCAGAAAGGACAACTGCTTTTCTGAACCCCTTTCTTTCTCTCTCATATTCGAGATCTAGCTCTTCATCTCGTTCTTCAGGAGATGTAGCAGGAAGCTATTGTAACACCTCAGTGCCCTGCTTTCTTAGGTTTCCTTCTTTTTCTAACCCTACCCTTCTCACCTGAAGCAGCTCTTGCAAGCTTCGGGCAAATGCCTGTTTGGAATTCTCCTGTCCCATAATTGCTGTCACCTCCTAGGCGAGATAGGCGTCGGGTCAGCACCTAATCGACCTAGACTGTACCCCTTTAAACACACTTCCTGCAAACACGGCCTCCAAAAATTAACTACCACTAGTGCTAGTTTCAATATAGTTTGCTAATCACCATATTTGCAGGATACTCTCCTTTTTCCGGTTTCCATGAAGCTCCACCAAGACAGTTGTTCATCACTTGCTCCCCGGTTTTCAGGTTCCTCATTGAGGTGTCACTTGTAGCTGGCCAGCGGCCACGAGTCAACTGGGTTCACCTGAAAAGAAGAGGACTGGGAACGAAAGAGGGACAGAGGGCGAGGGACGGAGGGCGAGAAGAGATGAAGCCAAGACAAAGGTCTCTGATCAAGGCTTGGTGCTTTAATGTTCAGCTAAACATTGGTAAACAAGGTCTCTCAGGCCTGCTCAAGGCCGGGGGAAGGGCACAATGGATCTGTGCTTTATTACACATTTGATCTACGTGGAGAGAATCTGAGCCTAGGAGTTCATTGAGCGTTTTTTTTCATCCAAATAGACTGTCATAACGTCATTTTCTGAATTATCACTCCTACCCCTAGTGATCTAAAGTACCAGGGATGGGGACATCTTTAACAAGCATTTAAGTCTGCACTGATAGAACTCCCCTCTAGCCCTCACTCAGCACCCCCTTCCTGATGCAAGTGTTAAGATGAAAGTGGTGTCTGAGGACTACGTCCCACTTAAGATCTTGGCAAAGACTAAGTATCTAGGGACTCTGACCTTTCAACCCCAATCCTAACCACTCTATCAAACGGATCTGGGCCAGTAAGATGGCATGTAGGTAATAGTGCCTGCTACCAAGTCTGATGACCCGAGTTTGATCCCCTGTAGGAAGGATCGAGCCTACTCATACTAATGAGTCTCTGACCTCTACAGGCACAGCAAGGCACCCCTCACATCCACACACACTAAACAAAATGGGATCAATTTTTTCAAAAGATAAGTGTGCCTATATCCCCAAGGCTGTTTAAGAGAATCTTTGCGGATTTATGAAAGGAACGTGATTTATCGTCTCCCAACTCTTTGTCAACTGAAACTTGTCCTAATCCCACATCTGGTCTCACAGAACAGACAGATCCTGTGAAGTCAAATTCTTCATCCAGTCTGACACATGTAATTCTGGAGAAAGAACAAGGGCACTGCAAGAGGAAGCATTCGTATGGTCTCTTTCCACCGATAGGATAACTAAGTCTACTAAGGCAGGACTCTGGAGGAGGCACACTATGAAAGAAGTCAGGGCTTCAGGGTGAAACTAATGTCCTTTAGAAAAGCTACTAGAGCCTGCAGTGGTGGCGCACACCTTTAATGGATTTCTGAGTTCGAGGCTAGCCTGGTCTACAGAGTGAGTTCCAGGACAGCCAGGGCAACACAGAGAAACCCTGTCTCGAAGGAAAAAAAAAAAAGCTACTAGAAATGTATATAAACAACTGTAGTCGATGAAAGTTTGAGGCATTTTAAGAGAGCTTTTATTTTATGGACGTTCAATTGCATCCACGCCCCTCCCACAGCTCTTCAGAGGAAGCTCCTTGGAAGAGGGCTACTCTCCATCTCCTTGGTAGCTTTTAAGGGTGTTCAAATCTCAACCCTTGGGGTCACACTTTTTCAGTTAGGAAGACAATGTTAGTGTTAACTCAGGGAGTACTGTTTCCTCGAGTTCCCTGCGCTCCCCAAAAGTGAGATCCCCGCACGGGGTCGCGCAACTAGTCGGGGTAGTACCTAAACCCTGCAGTGCCTCATCCATCTTTTGGGTGAAAAAACTTACTACACGGACCAGAGAGTGTTCCTGATTTTTTTTCTCCGAAATACTTGGTCCCGGTTCCTACAGAGAACCCTGAGTCTTCTGTAGTTTTAACGTCATAAGCACCCCCAAACTTCAGTCACCGCTCCTCCACAGGACGGCGCTCCCCTCCAACCAGAACCAGACAACGCTGGGACAGCTTCGCATTTCTGCCGCAGCTACGCCGCGGCGCTTCCCACAGTGCCTCGGGGTGCGCGCGGGCTCCTGGGAGTTGTGGTCCGGCGACGCGCAGCATTGCAGCGGCAGCTACGGGCTCCGCGCCTGCTTTGTCTGTCTGCGGGCGCGCGCCGCTGCGGTGAGTGAGGCTGAGGCCGGGGCTGTGCGCCCGGGAGAGGGGGCTGTGTCGTGAGCCTGTCGCTCCGGCCAGGGCCTGTGAACAGGCCAGGCCGGCCGCCCAGGCCAGAATCGCCAGCCGCAGACAAGGGTGCGCTGGTCGGAGAGCGGGTGGGCCGCGGTCTGCGCGGAAGGGCCCCGCTGCGATGTCGGGGTCCCTGAGAGGCTGGGGCCCCGCAAGCGTGGGAGGGGCCATAGGAAGGTCCAGCTAGGCCAGGAGATGCAGAGTTCACGCCTAGGGAGCTTAGGAGGGAGTGGCGTCCAGCGTGAGGGGTATTCATCCTCACCACATCGCTCCTTAAATGCCTCATTAGATTTCTCCCAAACCCTACAGATCACTCTGTCTGTTCTCCAGAAAAAAAACACCATTTTAGGTCTTGAATTTGTAAGGCGTGTCTCAAATGTAAGAGATCCCTCACTTTTCTGGTCATCTGTTCTTCCGAGAGATATCTAATGAGATAGTGTTAACTTGTTTACTAAGTGAAGAAACTGGAGTCCGGACTGTTAGGTTGCTTTGCTCAGGTCATATACACCGAGGGAAGCAAGGCAAAATTCCAAGTCTATCAGAACCTAATTCTGAGTTATGATAGCATTTCTGATAGGTAAAGCAGCGTTTTGTGTTATGAAACCACTCTCTTCCAATGCCTTCAAGAATTTGATTGCTCTGACTTGAACACGGTTCTCCCTTGACAGTTTCCTGGTGTCACTGGTCCTGCTATTAATCAGGGAGACTCTGGAGACTCAGCTGAGGCATGTTGGCTACCTCTTAGCAGATGGAGAGGTTCGGATATATACTGTGCTCACTTATTTTGACTTAGCCATGTTTTCTAGACACTCCAGAGAAAAAAAATCCAACCCCAGGGTCAGGAGGTGCCATGTGCACAGGGTGAATGCACTTTGTGAATGCACAAGGTGGAAGGGTTGTTGGTTTTATTTTTAATCAATAATATCTTGTATTTCTAAGTGAATGCATTTGCAGCATGACGGGGACCCCTTTATAGCTTGTGTTCCAAGTTGGAAATGAATCCTTCAAAGATTTCTTGTCATCAGGATATATAACTGAATGGTTAGAAGGGTTAGCTACTCGGTTAATAAAATGGAAAATCGTACCGTCAGATTGCTAATTCACTAAGCTAAGAGTCCAGCATTTTGATTGGACATACTGAAACAAAGGTTATACTGTACCACTACATAAATAAAGTGTACGATTCAGGAATTTGATCCTTAAATAAGCATTCCACAGGGGAAGAAAATGGTGGTTTGGGTTTAGAGCTTACTAAGAATTGCCAGAAGGTAACAAGACCTTCTTTGTTAGGTCATTGTAACTTCGGGGAACTGGAAAGGAGGGCTGGAGGTATTCCTTCTTAAAGCCAGTCAGGAAGGCTGATGTGCTGACTTCTTAGGCTTGAGGAATAAAACCGACAGTTGCCTGGGGAGTAGAGGACCCCAATTTCATATCAAGACCAAATACAAAGAGAAGCGGCCCTTACCTGGGGACTAACAGTAGGAACAGTTCCTTAACAGTAGCAACTCCTGCTTCTCTGCTGTCTGTTTTCCTCTGCCTCTTTGCTCCAAGATTCGTTTCTGTTCAGTCAGTCCTGCTATCTTTAGCCCACTTTGCGGTGACATTGCCTCCGTCAGTCTGGGTTTCCTGTGTTTACACTCCAAACTGATCTCAACTCTCAGCTCTGCCCTTTATTGTTTGTTTTTTGGTTTGGTTTATTTATTTTTTTCTGTCCCTCAGGTACTCCAGACCAGCCCATGGAAGAATCATATGAAGAGGCGGTGATCAACGTCATCAAGCAGGAGTGGACATGTTTGGGTTTCCAACGGCTACCCTGCTGGACTGTCATGGAAGATATGCCCAGAATGTAGCATTTTTCAGTGAGTGAGTCAGCTGGTTGCTGGGATGACTTCAGAGTCCCTATAAGAAGATGCATTCATTTGGTGAAGCTCACTGTTCCTCAGGGTGCAGGAAAAGCCTGCAGGCTGAATTGGAAATGATAGTGAAAACAAAGCAAGAAAAGCAGTTTGAAGCCAGCCAGCCAATGGTGGTGCATGCCTTTAATCCCCGAATTTATGAGGCAGAGGCAGGCAGATCTCTGTGAGTTAGAGACTAGCCTGGTCTATTAAATGAGTTCTGGCACAGCCAGGGCTATATAGAGAAGCCCTGTCTTGGGGGAGAAAGAAAGAAAAAAGAAAAAGCAATTTGATATAGAGGTGATCTTGAGGTTGTCTCAAGCTGAATGAACCTTTAACTCTCGGCTCTAACACTGAGTCTGAGAAAGATTAGGGAAACAAGGAAGAGAATGAGTGGATAGGCTTGTTCAAGTCTGCAGTAGCTTAATAGACCAGAAATAATGTGGATTGTAAAAGAAGGAATTGCCGGGCGGTGGTGGCTCAACGCCTTTAATTCCAGCACTTGGGAGGCAGAGGCAGGCGGATTTCTGAGTTCCAGGCCAGCCTGGTCTACAGAGTGAGTTCCAGGACAGCCGGGGCTATACAGAGAAACCCTGTCTTGAAAAAAAAAAAAAAAAAAAAAAAGTAAAAGAAGGACTTCCACTCCTGTGTGCATTATTAAAGTTCCTTAAGCTTCAGGCTTTTCATCGTACAATGGAACAGACAATACACTGCATCTTGTAATATATCTGAAATTACAGTGCTTATTTTCTGAGATGATAAGTGACTGTTGGAGAGCAGACTGGGTAGAGTGACTGTAGCGAAGCCAGTGCAGTGTAAGCCTTGGGGCTTCTCACTGAAATTGGTCTCTCCTTTGCTTGACTTTATGTTTGTTTTAAAGGAGTGCTTTTAAGGTTTTAAAGTTTTAGTCCCTTCATAGCCTAACTCTACACCTGTTTGGGAGTCAGCTAAAACTTAGGTAAAAGGCTCTCTGTGATTATATAACTTTCTTAATTTTATAAGCCCTTTTGTTTTGCTTGTTTTATCTGTTTTTGGACCAGGCTTTCTCTATAGCCCTGGCGGTTCTAGAACTCACTTTGTAGACCAGGCTGACCTTGAACTCACAGAGATCTGCCTGCCTCTGCCTCCTGAGCACTGGAATCAAAGGTGTGGTCCACCACTGCCTAGCCTTACGAGTCTTTTTTGTTTTGTTTTGTTTTGTTTTGTTTTGTTTTGTTTTGTTTTGTTTGCTTATAAAATAATCTTGTTGGGGTTGGAGAGATAGATAGCTTAGTGGGTAGCATTAGCTGTTCTCTCAGAGGATCCAGGTTCAATCTCAAGCACCTACTCCAAAAAAATTTAATAATACTGTCTACCTCCCAAGAATTTGAGAGGCTACATGAAATTTAAAGGTAGTACATAGTTATGAAGCATGCTAATAATTGAATCCCAGATCAATAGTTATGTGCTCTTCCATGCTCTTAGTTTCTTACCTACACTCTCGGGATGGCCTTCAAGATTCAGTTATGTATAGAGTTCGTAGGGTAATGCTTGGCACATCATAAACCCTCTAAGGATTATGTTTCTCTTCTCCCTGTTCTTCTCACTCAGCATATTGGTGCATCTTACATGACTTCCCTCTCGTTTTACCAGATGTGATGACAGAAGCCCACAAGTATGATCCTTCAGAGGCCACGGGATCCTCAAGCTGGGATTTCCAGAGTTCTTTCAGAAGAGAGAAGCTGGAACAAAAGTCCCCAGATTCTAAGGCACTCCAGGAAGACTCACCTGGAGTGAGACAGAAGGTCTATGATTGCCAGGAGTGTGGGAAGTCTTTCCGGCAGAAAGGTAGTCTAACATTGCACGAGAGAATCCACACTGGTCAGAAGCCCTTTGAGTGCACCCAGTGTGGAAAAAGCTTCAGGGCCAAAGGCAATCTAGTTACACATCAGCGAATACACACAGGAGAGAAGCCCTATCAGTGCAAAGAGTGTGGGAAAAGCTTTAGTCAGCGAGGCAGTCTAGCTGTCCACGAGAGACTCCACACTGGACAGAAACCCTATGAATGTGCCATTTGCCAGAGAAGCTTCAGGAATCAAAGTAACCTTGCTGTTCACCGAAGAGTTCACAGTGGTGAGAAGCCCTATAGGTGTGACCAGTGTGGGAAAGCTTTCAGTCAGAAGGGAAGCTTAATTGTGCACATCAGAGTTCACACGGGTCTGAAGCCCTACGCGTGTTCCCACTGCAGGAAGAGCTTCCACACCAGGGGGAACTGTATTCTGCATGGAAAAATCCACACGGGAGAGACACCCTATCTCTGTGGCCAGTGTGGGAAAAGTTTCACTCAGAGAGGGAGCCTGGCTGTGCACCAGCGAAGCTGCTCACAGCGGCTCACTCTGTAAGCACTCTCTTCAAAGGAAGTTCTTCCAGATTAAGAGTACAAAGCCCTACATAATCAAGACTTTTATCCAGTGTCTTAGGGTAAGTGGAAGTTCTTTCAGAAGGACCAGCGTTTGATAGGGAAAACTGACTTTTTCCCT
Organism: Grammomys surdaster; assembly: GCF_004785775.1. Taxonomy (NCBI): domain Eukaryota; kingdom Metazoa; phylum Chordata; class Mammalia; order Rodentia; family Muridae; genus Grammomys; species Grammomys surdaster. The sequence goes on along the minus strand of NW_021620771.1, from coordinate 1,692,504 downwards.
TTCCTTCAAATGAATATGAAAAATAAATCTCCTGTTTATCATTATCAGGTATTTTTCATAATTTCTTTATTTTGACATAATTTCCCGAGGCATACTCATTAACCTCTCCTGTCACAATTGACCTTTTTCTTAGTATAGCAGATACAGATTTTAGATTTATAGTCAACACCATAAGCCTTTTAAAAAATTATCTCAGAGGCAGGCGGATCTCTGAGTTTGAGGCCAGCCTGGTCTACAGAGTGAGTTCCAGGACAGCCAGGGCTATACAGAGAAACCCTGTCTTGAAGAAAAAAAAAAAAAAAAATTATGTCCAAGGCTAGAGAGATGGCTCAACCACTAAAGAACAAGCTCACAATGAGAAAAAGAAAAAAGTCCTTTAATCTCAAGGTCATTTCCTTCTATACATATTTAATTTAATCTGCATTCAAGACCACTGGGTGGAATCCAAGGGATAAATCTGTTTCAGTAATCTTTTTATTGAACCTAAATAATGAGTCACCCCAGTAATGTAACCAACTACCAGTATCCACAGCAGAGGCCCCAACATTACAAAACAAGCTTCTCTTGCAAGCTTGCAAAGGTTTGCAATATGCACATAGAGATTTGCTTCAGTCCTACACTTCACTATCTGGTTTTCTAAGAATTGTGTACTTGTATGTTACTTTCCCTTAAGGGAAGTCCAAACTCCCTGAGAAACACAGTGGCCTTCTCTTAACTCCTTTGGAGACAGTAGCAAAGTCTTGAGATTGGGAAACCTGGGAAGAAAGGACTAAATTGTCATTTGTAACTGAGCCTCTACTAACTTCGAGTCAGCGATGAAGTGTCCCTTCCAGCAATTCCCTGCTTCTCCTACACACTGACAATTTAGAAGCATCACTCCCTCTGAATTCTATTTTAACCTCTGGGGAATGAGATTTGGAGAACATAAGAAAGGAGAGGTTGGTTTTGTGGAGAAATTTTTATCTTTTAATCTGAAGCCACTATAATTCTTCCTGCTGAGCATTTTGTAGCTAACTGATGAATAATGTAGAAAAGTTTTCACATTAAGGCACTGTCTTAGGGTTACTATGGCTACCATGAAACACCATGACCAAAAGTAAGTTGGGGAGGAGAGGGTTTATTTTCAAAGGAAGTCAGGGCAGGAACTCTCAAGCAGAATAAGAACCTGGAGGCAGGAGCTGATGCAGAGGCCATGAAGGAGTGCTGTTTACTGGCATATTCCTCATGGCTTGCTCAGTCTGCTTTCTTACAGACCCCAGGACCACCAGCCCAGGGATGGCCTCCCCCACAATGGGCTGGGCCCTCCCCCGTCAATCACTAATTAAAATGCTCTACAGCCTTGCCAACAGCTCTACAGGCTTGCCGACAGCCCAGTCTTCTGGAGACGTTTTCTTGATTGAGGTTCCCTCTTCCCAGATGACCTTAGCTTGTATTAAGCTGACATGCAATCATCCAGCACAGGTACCATTCTGTTCTTTGTAGATCTTATAAACGGTAGCCTCCTTAATCTCAAAAAAACTCATAGCAAATTATCATCTACAGGGGTAAATTATGTCAAAGGTCTTTGGACAATCACTCAGTGGATTTCATTAGCGATAAAGAGTACTCCCAGGAATACTTAGATAACATTTGAAGATGTATACAAAACTAACATTCCCATTTTTTTTTTTTAAGATTTATTTATACATTATGTATATAGCATTCTGCCTGTGTGTATGCCTACCAGAAGAGGGCACCAGATACCATCATAGATGGTCATGAGTCACCATGTGACTGAGAATTAAACACAGGACCACTGCTGGAAGGCAGATAGTGCTCTTAACCTCTGAGGCATCCCTCCAGCCCAACATTCCCATTCTTGCTGATCTCTCTCTCTCTCTCTCTCTCTCTCTCTCTCTCTCTCTCTCTCTCTCCTTCC
>NW_021620771.1:1670208-1690486 GCF_004785775.1 Grammomys surdaster | reverse complement strand
GAGACAGGGTTTCTCTGTGTAGCTCTGGCTGTCCTGGAACTCACTCTGTAGACCAGGCTGGCCTCAAACTCAGAAATCCACCTGCCTCTGCCTCCCAAGTGATTAAAGGCATGCGCCACCACTGCCCGGCCAACATTCCCGTTCTTAATGATTACATACAATAAATAAAATTGAAATTTAAAAACTGGAATATGGGGCTGAAGAGATAGCTCACAGGTTAAGAGCACTGTCTTCTGTCTTTCAGAGGTCCTGAGTTCAATTCCCAGCAACCACATGGTGACTCATAGTCATCTGTAATGAGATCTTCTGCCCTCTTCTGGTTTGCAAGCATACAAGTAGGCAGATTGCTGTCTATATAACAAATAAATAAATCTGAAAGAAAGAAAGAAAGAGAAATATTTATGCAGTAGAAGTAAATCCAGCAATAAAATATAAGTCAACAAAACATGGACAGTATTATGGATAAATCCTGCATTGACAGAATCTGAGCGTGTGTGTGTGTTTGTGTGTGTAAAGTATGACTCCCCTTGTGTTTCTTCATAGGACAGGAAGAACTGATTATTGGCTTGAAAAATCAGGAGGGAACTTTGAAGTGAAAAAAAAAAAAATCCTAAGCCCTCAAGTGGTATATACATGAGTCTGTATAATCATTACCATCTACTGAATTCACAGTTAAGATCTGGACACATGGGGCTGGAAAGAGCACTAACTGCTCTTCCAGAGGTCCTGAGTTCAAGTCCCAGTAACCACATGGTGGCTCACAACCATCCATAATGAGATCTGATGCGCTCTTCTGGTGTGTCTGAAGACAGCGACAGTGTACTCATATAAATAGAATAAATATTAAAAAAAAGATTTGTACACATAAAGTACACCACAGTAACAACCAGGCAATTTTAACATTGCATACAAGTTCTTTGTAATTCATTCTTGAAAAGGTAATGTCTGTGTCACCTCTATCAACACAAGCTGATAACTGCTTAAGTTAATAGAAAACAGTGCCACATTGCTTCTAATGATAGGCACGAAAAGCCCTTACAAGGTCTGCAAAGTGTTGCCTGCATCTTTGGGAATACTTGCACTATGGGAAATCAGTTACCATGTTAAAAAGAGAAGCCACTGTAATGTACAAGCCCCATGTATTCACCAGTTGACAGGCTCAGCTCAACAGACAGCATCAACCCTCTTAATTTTGTTTCTCTTGCTGTGGTAAAATACCCTGAGAAAAGCAAGTTGGGGAAGAAAGCATATTTTGGTTTACAGTTCCATATCGAGGAAGGTACAGTCAAAGGAGCATGAAGCCAACGCAGCACATTGGATCAGCAGTCCAGAAGGAAAGACAGGACTGAGCTATAAAACCTCAAAGCCTGCCCAAAGTGACACGTCCTCCAGTAGTGTTTCTCCTCCTAATGGTTTCATAACCTTGCCAGACATGCCACCAGCAGGAGACCAAGCATTCCATCACGTGAGCCTGTGAACATCTCACAGTTAAACCACAGCAGACCCCCAGCCACAGTACTGAGTCTCAGCTGATGTCCAGCCTAGGGAAATACTTGGCACCTACAATATCAGCTGACATATGACAATTAGGCAAAAGATCCCATAGTGTGAGGCAAGCCCTGTTCTTACCTGGAGCCCCTCCTAAGTGCACTCAGGTGATGAAAATGTACAGAAATACTTGCAGAGCTGAGAGCTCCAGCTTCCTGCTGGCCACTGGATTAAGTTTAAGGAGCAGCAGAAGTTTTCTGACATCAGGTAGCCATTTTCTTGAACAAAGAAGCCATCCTTGAAGTTGCTAAATGAATACTCTTTTTTTGTTGTTTTGTTTTGTTTTGTTTTGTTTTGTTTTGTTTTGTTTTGTTTTGTTTTGTTTTGTTGGTTTTTGAGACAGGATTTCTCTATGTAGCCCTGGCTGTCCTAGAACTCACTCTGTAGACCAGGCTGGCCTCAAACTCAGAAATCCGCCTGCCTCTGCCTCCCAAGTGCTGGGATTAAAGGCAGGCACCACCACCACCTAGCAAATATTGGTTTTCTATCTGCTAAAACGATACTACAAACCAAGTGAGTTGAAACAATAGTGTGTTATTTGAGGGTTCCAGAAGATACAGTATCTGCAGGGTGACAGTCCCTCTGAAGTATACAGAGTATAGAAATCTTCAACTCCTGTTGGTTGCTGCAATCCTCCTTAACCAGCCACAGGATTTCATTTCTAATTGTATGGTCTCATGGCCTGGCAACCCTATGTCTCTTTGTCTCTTCTCACATAACATCAGTCCTGTTGGATTAAGGACCTCTCTTACTCCAGTCAAGCCTCATCTTAGCTAATTCCATCAACAAAGACTATTAGTAAGCAGGTCATTGAACCCATTACACTTACAGCATGTCTGCCATCATATCAGCAACATCCTTTGAAGAAAAGCATGTGTGTCTAACATAATGGATTTACAAATATAGTTCAAGGACATCGGCATCATCAGAATACTTGGTAGAAATAAAAATTTCCAGCCCCTGTCTGACACCTACTAAAAATGAAATTGAGCAAGGAGAAGGAAGGGAAGGGACAGCAGTCTGTTCACATAGGCCTGGTTTACCAGCTACTTATTTGACTCCCAGTCCTACAGGCCTCTCTATGCAAATATAAACCCCCCCCCGGGGGGTACCAAGCAGCAGGCAGCCTAGGATTCCCACCTATTATTACACAAGATATCAGAAGGCACATCTGTCTCCATGATAGGTTCCCGATTATTGGCCTTTCAAGGTGCAACACCACAGTTGAACATTAGTTGTAAACATGTGATTTCTGACCTCATAGTTTAAGATTTGGGTTTTAGTGGGTTTTGGTTTGGGGGGGGGGGCAGGTGTTTGGTTGGTTGGTTGGTTGGTTTTGGTTTTGGTTTTAGTGGTTTTGGTTTTGGTTTTGTTTAGTTGGTTGGTTGTTTTTTTGAGACAGGGTTTCTCTGTATAGCCGTGGCTGTCCTATAACTAGCTCTATAGACCAGGCTGGCCTCAAACTTAGAAATCTGCCTGCCTCTGCTTACTGAGTGCTGGAATTAAAGGAGTGAGCCATCACTCCCAGATAAGATTTGGAGATTTTTTTTTTTTAATTTTCAGTTATAAGTGGGTCAAGGTGAGTTCCTCCCGTTGGAGTGCATTCCTAGCCCTCTTCTACTAGAAGGGTGTTTAAAACAACGCTTGGTCTTCCCTTGGCTCATTGGTCCTAGCTAAGTGCTGTTGTTTAAGTGGATACAGTTGGTGGTGGTTTGTGGTCGGAGGAGGCTGGGCTACTCAGGTACTGTCTGGTGGTCTCTGACTCCACAGACGTGGTCAGAGGGCCAAAGGATCAGTGGGAGCCAAATATTTTCTAGTACTACGGAAAATGCCGCTGGAATTTCTCATGGTAATTGTATTGCATTTCTAGATTGTTTTGGTAATGTAGCTGCTTTTACAATATTAATTCTGCCAATGCATGGCAGCATGCTAGATGTCATGTTTTCTTCAGGATCTTAAAGGTCTTATTGTTGAGATCGCTTTCTCCTCAGCTAGGTTTTCTCCTGGGTATTCTTTGAAGCTGTTATAAGTTTGGCTTTTCCCTAATCTTTTCCCCGGCACATTGTTGGTATATAGAAAAGCTGTTGATATTTTACATTGGTTTTGTATCCTATTAGTCACTGAAAGTGTTTATCAATCCTAGGAATTTTCTGACAGGATATTTAAGGTCCTTTCATTTCCAAGCAGTTACTTCAGTTCTTCCTCTTGTGTACCTTCTTTATCCTTCTGCCATGTTGCTTTATCTAAACTTTGAACACTATATCGAATAAGAGAATGGTGACAGGCCTGGAGAGATAGCTCAGCAGTCAAGAGCACTGACTACTCTTCCAGAGGTCCTGAGTTCAATTCCCAGCAACCACATGGTGGCTCACAACCATCTGTAATAGGATTCGATGTCCTCTTCTGATGTGTCTCAAGACAGCAACAGTGTACTTCCATATATAAAATAAATAAATCTTTAAAAAAAAAAAGGTTAGATTATCAGTGCCAGATCCCAAAATATCAACAAAACCTTTAATGTACTATGGGAAAAGACAAAGGCCTCAGAGTTCCAGGAGAGGCTGGAGATCAGATGAGAAAGGACTTGGGGTCAGAGCAGTGCTTCTCAACCCTCCTCATGCTGTGGTCCTTTAATACAGTTCCTCATGTTGCGGTGACCCCTGACCATAAAATTACTTCATTGCTACTTCCTAACTCTAATGCTGCTACTGTTGTGAACTGTGATATAAACATCTGATATGCAGAATATCTGGTATGTAACCTCCAAAGGGGTTAGGACCCATGAGCTGAGAACCTCCACGTTAGACATAAGGGGTCCTTGGGGCAAAGGATGCTAAGGTTACTCTGTAACTTTCAGACAGTAAATCATAATGAGCATAATGGGAAAGTACAGAAGTTCTGAGGATGGATCTGGAGGAAAAAGAAATTACTTTTCTAACAGACCTTAGGGCTGCACGCTCTTCTCCACCCTAGCCTGAATAAGGAAAGTAGATGTCCCCTGTCCTCTTACACTGCAATTACATGTTCAACATGAAAACATCTTTGGTTCTGTCGGTGTTTTCTTCCTGCCTTTTCTTGCATACATAGAGAATTCGCCTGCTCAAGTTCATTGGTGATATGCCAAAACTCTGGCTAAAGTGTAAACTTTAAGTCCAAATGGACAGAAGATTTTTCTGGGGACGTGCAATAGGAGAAAGCTTGGAAGTTGTAAGTATGTATACAGGCAGTCATATTTGCTATGATGTGCCAGGAGTATAAGTCAGGTTAAACTCTTGCCTAGGAAGATGAAACAAGCAGTAAGTAAGTAAGGATTAAGTATGAGGTCTTTATATTTTTGGTGGAAAGGATTAAAAAGAGGAGAATGTTTTAGATTATGATGGGGTTTTTATCCTTGGAATTTTAAACAGAAAATGAAGACAACGGAATGAAAGTCCATCACGGGAGGTCTGAATAAGCTGTACAAGGCTTATGAAAACGAGACTGAAAATTTTTAGGATTTTTGGTCTTGGTGTTTGTATGAAATTCTGAGGCCTTGATTTAAGTCTTTCATTGTATTGTGATTTCTTTTTAGGTGTATTGTGCTAAGTGAACCTTGTCAAATAAATCTTCCTTTTAAAAGCTAAAAAAAAAAGAAAAGAAAAGAAAACGAGACTGTCGCTGTCTTCAGACGCACCAGCAGAGGGCATCAGATCCCATTAGAGAGGGTTGTGAGCCACCATGTGGTTGCTGGGAAGAGCAGTCAGTGCTCTTAACCTCTGAGCCGTCTCTCCAGCTCTGAAAATGAGGTTTAAGGGTGACACATGTTAGATGATTAAAGTTTATTCAAAATCCACAAGGTACTGGCTGGTGGTGGTGCAGGCCTTCGGTCTCAGCACTCGGGGAGCAGGAGTAGGTCGGTTTCTCATGTGAAGCCAGCCTTGTCTACAGAGTGAGTTCCAGGACAGCCAGGACTACACAGGGAAACTCAGTCTCAGAAAAACCAAAGGGGGGGGGGGGGGAATCTCTATGGTTAGACAAATGTAATGGCTACACCTTTAATCTCAGCGCTCAAGGAAGAAGCCAGCAGATCTCTGTGATTTCGAGGATACCCTGGTCTACAAAGTGAGTGAGTTCTAGGACTATGTAGAAAGAACTTGTCTCAAAAATTTAAAGAAATAAAATCCCCAAGATTATGTGCTCTACAGACACAAGAACTGGTTTAGACTTGTAAAACTGTAACATGCAATACATACATACTGTGTATTACTATGGTAACACAGAAGAACTGGTTTAAAAGAAGGAGGATATAAGTACAATCAAGGTCATAACTGGTGGTTTTGCTGGCCTCATTAGGTTTTAACCACCTGGGGAAACTGAGTCATAGCAAAACCAAAGTTCTTTTTAAATTGGGTTGTTTTGACCAAGCCTTATTCAAATGCTATACAGAGTTTAAAGTTACAAGACTGGTAAAGCCATCCTTCTGGGTGTCCAACAAAGCTTGGAAGCCTACACCAGGGAGGAAAGAAAGCCAAAAGACAATTTCCTAGCCCTTGCCCTCAAGCTCAGTCAGGACCCAGAGAATAATAGGAGCTTAGTGATCTGGCCTCTTGATCAGAGACGCTCCAAAACCCTCCTGCAGGGTTGCATGTTATAAAAAGGAGGTGTCACTGGGATCTCAGAGTGTGCATGCTACAACATAGTTACAACGGGATGGGGTCCACACGATCTCTAAATGGCGAAGGGCATGGAACTTGCTGAAGGACAACAATTTAAAAGGATAATGAGAAACACCTCCCTGAACTGAGACCTTTTCAAAATAACCAAAAGGACTTCCCAGAATTGCCTAAGGTAGAAAACCTGAAGCATTAACAATGTCTATGGAACTCCTCAGGTGGGTAGAGGCCTTCCTCCTCCTTGCTGTAGCAGCTGACACAGTTAGGATTGTCCTACAGTACGTTGTGACACAATTAGGCCTTGTAGAAAATACAGACTCACTGCTGGGTGGTGGTGGCACACACCTGTAATCTCAGCACTCTGTGAGTCGGGGGCCATCCTGGTCTACAGAGCAAGTTTCAGGATAGCCAAGGCTACATAGGAAAACCTGTCTCAGAAAAACAAGCAAACAAAAAAGGAAAAGAAATTACAGACCCAGATCATAAATGCCACCTTATCATTAGTAATCTAAAAGACCTCATGAAGCATTAGACACTAATTGGGACTATCATATTCTTTGGGAACCTCCCTTCTCTGGTAAAAATTAATCAGGGCTTTAAATGACAAATTACTAAATTAATTCTAGAGACTAACTTGCCTGGAACAACATGCTTGTTTATGGCTTTGCTTAGAATCTACATAGTCCCTCAAAAGGACTTAGACTCTCCCCTTATGAAACGCTATATGCATTGCAGTACCTGGCAAGGACCGCTGATCTCCACCATGGAAACCAAATACTGGGTTCTTGGGAAGCTTCACTGTGTTCTCTCTTAGATTACAAGCCCATCCTTTCCACCCTAGAGAATAAATTCTGACAAAAAGCTGGAAAGAAAACAAATTGGAACAGAAGTCCAGCATGCTGCCCCTCCCCCATTACCAAGATAGACAACCACTTGAGCTTGCAGGCCTAATTGAAAGCACCTTAGGAAAGTCTGGGGTAGGTGACCTCTATGTTAATCTGTTGGGTCCAACACTACCAACATTCCATTACCTGGGTGTGGAGGCTGTGACCTTGCTAGGGAGGTCTGGAAACTGCTGCTGAGGAAGTCTAGAAACTGCTGCTGATATTGTCCTTCCCTCAGGCCAGGTGGTGGGGCAGTTTTTGAGGACTGGACTTGCCTGGAGACAAGAACTTTATATGGAAAAGAAAAAAGATGTCTTTTGCAGAAAAGACTGGCCCACCTTCAATGTGGGATGGGCTGAAGAAGGAACTTAAGACCTCCCCACCGTCTATAGGGTTAAGCCTGCAAAACTTACTGATTTGTTAGACTGTTCTTTTCACGCATCAGCCTACAAGGAAGGATGGTTAGGTGTGGAGAGCTTTAGGGGCTGCTTAGCAAGAATCCGACATTGGCCAAGGACAAGGAAATGGGCTTTAGGCAGGAATCTGACATTGGGCCGTGACAAGGAAGAAAGTTCAGGCGGGAATCTAATTTTAGGCTAAAACATAGAAGTAATTTCAGTCAGGAATCCAAGTCTTAGGCTAGAACAAAGAAATAGGCCTCAGGCATGAATATGGCTGTGCAATAGGACCGGGAAGTAGGATCAGATATTTTTGTCATCCTGATGAGCCCTTAGAAACAGCAATCATGAGAGTGATCAGAGGAGTGATCGCGGGACTTTGTCTATTGCTTTGTTTGATCCTTGAGTATTATTGGTTCCTCAACCTAGAACTGACCTAAATACTTGCATGTAACTGAAATAATTTAAAAGAAAAGCAGGGGAGGTGGAGGAATAAACCTGCCTTCAGCCTCAGAACTGGCTGGGGTCATGCTGCAATATTGTCTAATCGTCTTTTCTTTTTAATCCTCACTCCTGCACTGGAAAACTTGTTGACTGACTGAGTGGGCTTGGTCAGTTACCAGTTGCTCCAGATCATCTTAACCTCTGAGGAAAGAGAGGATCCAGGAAATTGGTTCTGGCCTCAGAAGGACACCAACTGCAAACCCCAACTACATCAGCAAGGGGTTTCCCTTCACCAGACTGACTGGGACTTCAACACAGGGCCAGACTCTATCTAATGTGGGATGTGGGGGTGGGGGGGCCTCCAGGTGGCCTACAAATGTGTCCAAAGTGAGCCAGATACAGCATGCTAGAAGTTTACTGAGCTTTAACACCCTTCAGCCTAGAAGCCAAGGAAAACCAGTCGGCGGTAAACACGGCCTTTATCAACCAGGCAGCGCCAGACAAAGACAACTGCATAGCTCCTGCAGTGGCAGAGAGACTCGGAGGATAAACACACAACAGGATTGGCTAAGATCCTCTTGGCAGCATCTACAGCACCTAAAGAAAAAGACAAAGAAAACGGCATTTGGAAATTCAAATAAAAGAGAGGATGACGGGATGGCAGAGAGATCACGCCATGCCTGTTGTAAGAAGGACACTGGGAAAGTGAATGCCCTGAGAGGAAACCCCCCATGGAGGCTAAGGTGCAGAGCTAGAGGAAATGGGTGGTTAGGGGAACCGGGGCTCAAAGCCCCCTAAAAGTGGAGGGGAGGCCCATCAAGTTTCTGGTGGACACGGGGGTACAACACTCCATCCTAAAACAACCTCTGTCTCAAAGACAGGCCTGTGTACAGTGGGCAACGGGGATGGACTCATATTCATGTAATACCGCCCCCAAGACTGGTTGATTTGGGAAAGGGATGGGGATCTCGCTCTTTCCTGGTCATCCCTGAATGTTGTCATCCCTGAATGTGTAGAGTGAAAAATTATGAAGATCATTTTATAAAATATAGATTATTCTTTAGGTTTTTCTTTAAAAGGGTATGGAGAAGTCTCTCTGAAGCAAGCTAAGAATGTGGACAGGCTAGTTACAGGAACTAGCTAGAATGCAAGTGAGCTAGGTAGAACCAGGAAGCTGGTAACCGCAGTGACAGGGCGAGGCCGCAGTGACAGGGCAGGACCACATTTTTTGAGAAAAATAGGTATACAGACTGTTTTTCACATGACCCTGACTCACGTAGGTTGGTTTCCTCTGGAATTCTTCGCTATTTTTATGATTATGTCTCCTTAACAACCCCCTCGCTCCCTCCTCACCCTGGTTTGTGGTTTTTCCTTTAAAAACCCCTCTCAAACTGGCTGTCTTTGTCAATTCAGCTCCTGCATGAGCAGACAAATTGACTGTTAGCCAGGCTAACTTTCCCGAATAAAAGCCTCTGCTGACTGCATCCAGGTTCGGTGCCTTGCGAGTTTGTAGGTGGTCGTATCATCCCGAGACTTGAGTGAGGGTCTCCCCGGAGTGGAGGTCTTCAAATGCCCGTACTCCTTGCTAGGAAGAGACTTGCTGACTAAAGTGGAAGCCACTTCAGTCCAACCGGGGTCTCTGACCAATTGAGAAGGAAAAGCCATAGTTGTCCTCACCAAGGCCTTGGTAGATGAATGCAGACTATTCACAGATACCCCCAACTCCAGGGAAAGGAAGCAGGGGAGCCTGCTGCAAAGTTGGATCCAAGAAATCCCAGAAGCCCACAAACTTTATGTTTAACCTACCCTTAAGATAACAGGTAACCACCGGGCGGTGGTGGCACACGCCTTTAATCCCAGCACTTGGGAGGCAGAGGCAGGCAGATTTCTGAGTTCGAGGCCAGCCTGGTCTACAGAATGAGTTCCAGGACAGCCAGGGCTATACAGAGAAACTCTGTCCCCAAAAACCAAAAAAACAAAAACAAAAAAAACACGTAATCAATCTTACTATGCCTTGGATTATTCATATAATCAGATCTTATGACAGAAGCTGAGCATAGCTTGTTATGTATTGTTTGGTGTCTCAGAATAATGTATGTAAATGTGTATTGGGAACATACACTGAAAGCAGCCCACAGGTTGAAAGCAGTCATAAACAATGAACACCCCATAAACTTTGGAATCAAAATGTGGATATAGGTTGGTAACATCTATTCATGGATTTGAGTGGTATTCCAGGTCAGTAAAGTTAACTTCTTCCCTTGTAAAGCTCTGTTAAAGGTTTCTGTAGAAAAGACTTTCCCCTTCATTTCCCATACCATGATTTCTGTGCTGCTCAGTAAATACAGAGCACAGTTCTGTGTTGTAGACACAGATCAGATACACACAACAGACAGGCAACATTATCCAGCAACAGAAGCCAACAGATCATATACACAGGCAAAGACAGATGAGCTACAGAGCACAAACTACAAATAGACAGTTGAAGAGAAGTAGAGAATTCAAAGTTGGGCTAACTGATGGCACATGTAATAAGCATAATAAAAACTGCCTTTTAGACATGTAAAAATAGCTTAATCAGGAACCCCGATACACCCAAGGCTGCACCTGATAACCAGAACCCAGGGACATCACTCACTCAAGATAACCAGATATGGGGCTAGAACTCCAGGACTCCTACTGGACAGTACGGAAGCAGAGACCAAGTGCAGTGCTCTGCACATCCTGCAGACTGCTGAAGGCACTGGGGAGACACCACCTTGACTGCAGTACAACTGGAGTATCTGCCCCTGGATCCTCACTCTCACACCGTGAGAGACTGCACCCAACCTTCTGCTAAGATATGCCTGCACAGGTAAGCAGCTTTGGGGGGCTAGGCTTAGGACTAATAAGAGTACGAATCTTGTGTGATGACCCTTAGCATAATAAAATATAAATTTTGTTATACCAACTACAAGGTCCTACTTTCTTGATGGAGACAGTAAACTATTCCAAGAGGAAGTCTTTTTTTTTTCATTCTTTAATGTGGCATTGATGCATTTTGATGCCTTCTCTGAGGTTTCTTTAATACCATAATTGATGCAATTAGCAATGTGGATAATCATGAACTCTACCTTACATCATACATAAGAAAAAAATACCAAGAGGGTAGTATAAATAAGTGCAACAGAAAACATTATAGAAAATTAGTGCAGAATAATCCTATCATGAGCCTGGAGGATAATTGGGAAGATACAAATACAATAAATATTAATAAGCCAGGTATGATGGCTCAAGCCTTTAATCCCAGAGCTCCAGAGGCAGAGTCAGGCAAATCTCTAAGTTCTAGGCCAGCCTGGTCTACAGAGAGTCCAGAACAGCTATGGCTACACAGAGAAACTCTATCTCAAAAAAAAAAAAAAAAAAAAAAAAAAAAAAAAAAAAAAAAAAGAAAAAAACAGAAAAAAGTAATAAATAATTGTTAACAATATATAATAAATATTGTTATTTTTAAAACAGACACAGAGCTAGGAAGATAGTCCAGTCAGTAAAGTTCTTGCTTTACATAGATTCTGATCCCCAAAGTCAAGGTGAAGAAAGCTAGTGCGAGGACATGCACTTGTAAGGCACGAGAAGGTAGAGACAAGCAGTCAGCCTAGCCAAATGGATGAGCTTTCGGGCGAATGATGGACCTGTCTTTAAAAAATATGGCTCCTGAGGAACTACACCTAAGGATTATGTAAGCTTTTTATCCCAGTCCTGAAAAGGCAGAGGCAAGCAGATCTCTATGAGTTCCAGGTCAGCCTGGTCTACAAAGTAAGTTCCAGTGAGAAAGGAAGAAAATAGACCAATAGGTTGAATGGATTAAGAAACAAAATCCAGCCGGGTGGTGGTGGCGCACACCTTTAATCCCAGCACTTGGGAGGCAGAGGCAGGTGGATTTCTGAGTTCGAGGCCAGCCTGGTCTACAGAGTAAGTTCCAGGACAGCCAGGGCTACACAGAAACCCTGTCTGAAAAAAAAAAAAGAAAAAGAAAAAGAAAGAAAAGAAAGAAAAAATCCAGGGGCTGGAGAGATGGCTCAGTGGTTAAGAGCACCGACTGCTCTTCCAAAGGTCCTGAATTCAGTTTCTAGCAACCACATGGTGTCTCACAACCATCTGTAATGGGGTTTGGTGCCCTCTGCTGGTGTGTCTGAAGAGAGCAATGGTGGTGTGAGCATATGCATAAAATAAATAAATAAATCTTGGAAAGAAAGGAAGGAAGGAAGGAGGAAAGGAAGAAAAGAAAATCCAACTAGACTGTGATGGTAGGGCCTGCCTTTAATCCCACCACACAACAGGCGGAGGCAGGCAGATCTTTAAGTTCAAGACCAGTCTGGTCTACAGAGTGAGTTCCAGAACAGTCAGGACTATACCAGAAAAATCTGTCCCAAAAGTTAATTAATTTTTAGAAAAAGAAAGAAAATCCATCCCTTTGTTGTCTACAAGAGTCTCAACTTACTATCAAGAAAAGGTACCACCTTAGAGTAAAATGATGGGAAAAATATCTCAAGCCAATGGAACTAGGAAGCAAGCATCATTACTATGCTAATATCTCACAAAACAGACTTCAAATTAATATTCATCAGAAGCGATAGAAGGTTACTTCAAACTGGGCAGTAGTAGTGCACTTTAACCCCAGTACTCAGGAGGCAGAGGCAGGTGGATCTCTGTGAGTTCGAGGCCAGCCTGATCTACAGAGCTAGTTCCTGGATAGCCATAATTATGCGGAGAAGCCCTGTCTTTAGAAAAAAAAGAAGAAAGGCAAGGGGGCTTGAGAGATGGCTCAGAGGTTAAGAGCACTGACTCTTCTGCTCTTCCAGAGGTCCTGAGTTCAATTCTCAGCAACCACATGGTGGCTCACAACCATCTGTAATGGGATCTGATGCCCTCTTCTGGTGTTCCTGAAGACAGCTACAGTGTACTCATATAGACAGTAAATAAATAGTATAAATAATATAAATTATAAAAAGAAAAGCAAGGTTGTTCCCCCTGATTAAGGGAACAATTAACCAAGAAGACATTCCAATCCTAAATATATACGCACCAAACTATAGGGCACCCAGTTTCATAAAAAGCACACTACTGGAATTCAAGACCAGAATAACTCCAACTCAGCAATAATACTTGATTTCAACACCCCATTTTATCCAATAGAAAGGTCATCTGGACAAAAACAAAAAAACACACAAAAACAGAAATGTCATGGCATTAAATAGCATGATATAGCAAATGGATGAAAGATATATACAGAATATTCTACATGATGTCATTTTTGAAATTAGTTCTTTGTAGTCCTGGAGGTCCTGATACTCTATGTAGTTTAAGCTACGTTGGAACTCACAGAGATCCCCTTGCATCTGCTTTCTGAGTTGTAGAACTAAAGGCATTTGCCACCATGCTCACCTAGTTAAGTGGTGGTGGCGGTGGTGGTTGTTAAATTGACACAAGCCCTGGCCATCTGGGAAGGACCTTCAGTTCAGACAATTCTTTCCACAGGCAAATCCATGGAGCATCTCTCGATTTAACAGTTATCGTAGGAGGGTCAGCCGACTGAGGCTAATCCTACCTAACTGTGATACCTGTAAACCACAATGTCCAGCATAGCAAAAAATATCCCCAAAAATGTAGCTGGGGAATCAGATCAGGGGTTTTGTTGTTCTTGCCGAAAGCCAAAGTTCAGTTTCCAACACCTATGGAGTGCACACCTTTAATACCTACAAAGGGCAAAAAAGTCCTTTGCTCACACAGATGAGTACTGGAGAAGCCAGGAAAGTTTACACAGGCATCCTTCAAAGGAAGGAGATGCTTAGCCTATCTTCTTCCTGGAATTCTAGGAATGGATATAGTTTACAACCTGGCAATCCTCTGCTATCTGAAACGTACCTCCCAGAATTTACATTTTACTTATCCCAGACCCTTTCCCCCTAAAACCTTGAGCATGACTTCTAGGTCATAAAGGTCATCCTTGTGAGAGATGTAATTTGTACTTTACAGTGGTCTAAGTGTTATCTTAGGGCCAGGGCAGTCCCAACTCTCGCAGGCATTATGTTTACCTCAGTCATTCTCCCTTGAGTATTGTTTCTAAGCCAACAAGAACCCACCATATGAACAAAGCTATGTGTACTTCGTAAAAAGCTTCAATGAAACATGTCTTAAGCTTTGTCATACTCACCAGACTGAGTTATTTATTATCAGAAAACTTGTTTCTAAAACTGTACTGTGCTTAAATATGGATAAAATAAATTAACTGGTGTCAGACTCTCAAAGTCCTGGCCTAGGACTGGTACCTAAATCAGGCTGAACCAAATTTCTTTCTTTCAAGGATGGTTTCCCTGCCTGCTGTAAAGCTTGCAGGAACCCTCCACAAATTCCAGCAGTCTAGAGGCAGAGGCAGCCATATCTGAGTTCAAGGCCATCCCATGCAGGGTACATTTTAGGGTATGAGGGCTACACAGAGAAACCTTGTCATGAAAAACCAAGCAAGCAAACAATCTGTAATTCCAGTTCCAGGGATCTAACTCCCATTTCTGACTTCCATAGGCACCAGGCATAACATACAGTACACACATATACAAGCAGGCAAAGCATTCATATATGTAAAATAAGAGAATAATAAATCATTTTAAATAGATATCTCCAAAGGTTCAGCAGTGGCGCTTATATCTTAGGGGTAGCCAACAGCCATCTGATTGGACTTAAGACCCAAACAAAAGAACGGACTACATATCTGGTACTAAAACCTATCTGTGGCTGGTAAGTCCATGGAGCATAGGTAACTTAGTATTATCATGTTCCCCAAAACAGTATTTTTATTTTTATTTTTATTTTGGGTTTTTCGATACAGGGTTTCTCTGTGTAGCCCTGGCTGTCCTGGAACTCACTCTGTAGAGCAGGCTGGCCTCGAACTCAGAAATCTGCCTGCCTCTGCCCCCCAAGTGCTAGGATTAAAGGCATGCGCCACCACCGCCCGGCCTCTAACAGCATTCTTAACACTCATCCTTATACACATAGATAAGTTTGCTCCTTCATCCCAGGAGTTTCTTTTGCAGGGTAGATGTTCGCAGGTTTACCCAAAGAGCCTTTCGGGAGACGATTGCACACACTCAGAAAGTACTCTGAAATCCTTTTGGCAACTGAAACTTAACTACATATAATATTATCGATTCCTTAGAAGTTTTTTGACATTTTCTTTCAGACTTAATGGCATCATTCTTTGGGGGTCTGTTTTATGTTTAAAATTCCTTTTCTGATTTGGGAGTTCACTGATCTTTTAAATCAACCTTATGATGTTGTTGTAATTATTTAAAACAGGCGGTTACATTATGATCCACTTTTAGTTCTTTATATCCAAATACATTATTGTTGATTTTTAAAAATATTCTGGCCGGGCAGTGGTGGCACACACCTTTAATCCCAGTACTTGGGAGGAAGAGGCAGGCGGATTTCTGAGTTCGAGGCCAGCCTGGTCTACAGAGTGAGTTCCAGGACAGCCAGGGCTACACAGAGAAACCCAGTCTCGAAAAACCAAAAAAATAAAAACAAAAAATAAAAGAATTCTGTTTTTAAGTTTGTGTGTGTGTGCGCGCGCTCGCGCGGCGGGGGGGGGGGGGGTTGTACACTTGAACACAGACACCTGAGACAAGAAAAGGGTGTTGGGTTTACTGGAGTTAGAATTGCAGGCGTTGGTGACCTGCACAATACTTATCTGGAAACTGTACTCCAGAGATAAGAACTTGGAATATCCGGTGATCGATTCTTCTCTTTCTTTTTTAAATTTTGACACGGGCTTCTCGAACTCGTAAAACTCCTGCCTTAGCTTCCCCGGTGATGAGATTGCATGCTGTGGTTACATACACTACACTGTTCACTTCAGCTTCAGAATATTTTTAAGGTTGAAGACAGTTTTATTCTGGTTATTTACCCTCCAGCATCATCTTAACAAGTAAAAGACACGTTGGGAAGTATTATGAAACTGTATGTGTCTGCAACGAAAAGAGAGAACAACTCGAATCATCCAAGGAAACCCACAACCGCAAACTGGGGGCTTAAAGGGGTAGCGGTGTCCCATCGTCGCCGGAAGTGAACGCAGAAGTAGCGCTTCCCTGCCCGCGGCCTGCTGGGACTTGTAGTTCGAGCCCTCGATGATGCCCCAGAGTCCTGCGTTACCAGATGTGGGCTCTACCTGCGCAAGAGGTGAGCAGGGCTGGGCTGCCCCAGGGGCGGGCAGCGGCGTCCAGGACCAGACGAGGGGGCATGTCCACTCGGAGCCAGGGTCAGAGGCTGGGAAGGCACCCTGCGGCTGAGATCCCACGTGTTAGCAACCGCGGTACCCCCAGTCACGCCCGGTGAACAAGGCCATCCTCACGGAGGGCCAGGCCCCTGCAGCAGAGCAAACCGCAGCTCCGAAGACACCCTTTTCTTGCTTGGCCAAGCTCTAGCCTGGGCGGGTCTGAGAACTGAGTGGTTGACCTTCTTCGATCCAGTGACTTGGCCTTTTTCCAATGATGATGTTAGTGGGCATCAGGAGACTATGAGGGGCTCCTGAGAGAGGCCCCTAACAGACTCGAGGGGTACTAAGATTTCCACTGTGCAGCAATCCCCTTTGCATCCTAGGAACTAGTCAGATTTCTGAGAATAAAGTCTGGCGAGGGACATTGGGTAGCTGTAATACACGCAGTGAGAAGATGCGCAGACTGTAATACACGCAGTGAGAAGATGCGCAGAACCTGCGAGCACCTACTCCAGAACTTTAGTGCAGAAATAGGTTAATCTGAGGAGATGGGCATGTCAGAGAACTATCGTTCGAAGAATCTGCCCCTCCCTGAGAAGATGACCAGCTCCAGGTAACTTGGAGTTTCTTTCACCAAAAATGCCTAATTTCTGAGCTAGACACAGCTTTTCTCTCTTATACCAATCTAGGAAATAGCATTGCGTACCTGCCTAAAGTCGTGCACCTTGTGGTCTTTTCCTTTATTGTCAAGCTTCGTGGTGAGATTGGGTGTTTTAGGGAACCGGAGCATTTGGGACATTAAAATATTAAGTATCTAGCAAACGGTATCAACAAGTTCAGCATAGGGTCTGCTGTCCCCGGAAATTCCACGTTAGTTCTTTCTACACTGCCTTGCCACCGTGTGGAGTACTCCTCAAAACATCCAACCAAGCTCTTCTGAAAGGCTCTATGGAGCATTTTTGCCCTATAGTCCAGAAGTTGACTTCTATCAGACATTTCATTCATGTATGTTAGAGGAGTTACTCCTCATTGGGTTTGTTGTTGTTGTTTTGTTTTTGTTTTGAGACAAGGTTTCTCTGTATAGTCTTGGTTGTCCTGGAACTCACTCTGTAGACCAGGCTGGCCTCGAACTCAGAAATCCACCTGCCTCTGCCTCCCGAGTGCTGGGATTAAAGGCTGCCTGGGTCCTCATTGTTAAGACCAAAATATCTTGGGTAATGAGTTTGTAAGGAGCAGAGATTTATGTCTGTCTGCCCACAGTTCAGTTGTCTTAGTCATCATTACTTGGTTCAGTTTTGGACCTGTGAGACAGAGTTTTGTTCACTTCATATGGGAAAGACCTAGATCCCAATACCATCTTTAAGGGCACATCCCCAGTGAACTAAATTCTTCCTACTAGGTCCTACCTCCTAAGGATTTCACCTCTTCCCAACCTCAGAGGTGTCAAGGGTTAGGGACAAAGGCCTTTGGAAAACTGAGATCAAAACTGTAGCACACTTGGGAAGCAGAGGCAGGCAGATTTCTGAGTTCGAGGCCAGCCTGCTCTACAGAATGATTTCCAGGACAGCCAGGGCTACACAGAGAAACCCTGTCTCAAAAAACCAAAAAACAAAAACAAAAAAAAAAAAAAAACAAAACAAAAAAAACCAAAAACTGTAGCTTGTTGGAGATCAAAGTTAGTATATGCCCAGTCTAATAGTAAGTGGGAAAAACAAGATTATAAACTGAATCTTTTCTTCAAAGAACTCATCTTCTTCGTGAGCAGATTATATGTAGCCATCATACATATAATCAGTTAATCTTGACTGATCACTGAATTGAGAGGTTCCTAGGAGTTAGTGACACACACCTTCCTGAGTCTCTAAGGGTGTTTCCAGAGAGTATTAAGATCAGAGGCTTTGGCCTCAGGAGTGTTTCATTGTACACTACAACCCTGAGACTATGGGAAGGTGGGAGAGCTGTAGAAGGTGGAGCCTGGGTGGAGGAGGCAGGTCAGTGGGTTGAAGCGTAGCCTTGGGAGGCTAATCTTACCCTGGCTTGGCTCTTTCCTGCTCTTCTGCCTTACTTTTGCCTGCTGTTAGCTGAACAGCATGCTTCTCACAATGTCCTACCATGATGGGTGTCTAAAACTGTAACTCAAACAAATCTCTCCTTAAGTTGTTCATTTGAGTATTTGGTTACGGCTATGAGAAAGCAAGTGATATGTGTATTAACAGTGACCATTGTTTGCTGTGAAAGTGGAGGACATGAGGAACTTAATTAAACAGCTGTTCAGTGTCCGCAAAGTCATGCCTGAAAAAGGTGCATCAAAACCATGCCTAGCCCTGCTGGGGGGAGAACAGAACTCTCTGGTTCTCCCGCTCTCCGTGCACCCAGTGGTATTGTGAAATCCCCCTGCGTGTGCTTAGTGACAGTGATTCTAACGGGAGGTACGATGAGTTGCCTAAGGAGATCTTCTATGCTCTGATTGCCCTGTCCCCTTTCACCAACATGTCTACGGATTTAATTATAATACATTTTAAATTGCCAAATATTTGCCAGGCGGTGGTGGCACACTACTTTAATCCCAGCCCTTGGGAAGCTTAGGCAGGCAGATCTCTGTGAGTTCAGGCCAGTCTGGTATAGATAGTGAGTTCCAGGTTAGACAGGGCTACATAGTGATACCCTAGAAAGAAAGGAAGAAAGAAAGAAAGAGAGGGCTGACTGACTGCTCTTCCAGAGGTCCTGAGTTCAAATCCCAGCAACCATATGGTGGCTCACAACCATCCGTAACGAGATTGGATGCCCTATTCTGGTGTGTCTGAAAACAGCGACAGTGTACTCATAAATAAAATAAATAAATAAATCTTTAAAAAAGAAATTAAGAAAGAAAGGAAGGAACAAAGGAAGGAAGGAAAAGAGAAAGAAACAAAGAGAAAGAAACAAAGAAGAAAGAAAAGGGATTGAGGAGGGAGAAAAGGAAGGAAGGAAGGGAGGGAGGAAGGAAGGAAGGAAGGAAGACACTGATGGTCGACCTCTGGCCTCCAGCTTCTCATCTCCTCCATAAGGACACAGGTAAAAAGTCGCCTCAAGCTTGACATTAGGATCCTAGGCTCTTCGGGGTGGATGGAGCTTTCCTTGCTCTGATGCTGGTATTTCATGCCACTGAAGAACTGTGACTGAGCTGAAGAGAGGGCAGCAGAGCCAGAAGTAAACCCCATATTTTCTAGATCCAGGCCATTCTTCGTAAGTAAGTAGCGCATCCAGGAGTGGTAGCAAATGTCTATCATCCCAGCACTCAGTTGTCAGGATAATCACAAGTTCAAGGCCAGTTGGAGCTATATAATAAGACCCTATGTTGAAAGAGACAGAGGGAGATCATTATTCTGGATTTAAGCTAGATTTCTTCTCTTCTCCCTCTTCTTAATGAGATGATATCTTGGTCTATTTCCCAGGGTACCCTCAAACTTATGGATTAAAGTTAGCTTCCTGCCTCCACCTCCCAGGTAGCTGGAAATACAGGTACATGCCACCATACCTAGTTTAGGCTGGATTTAGAGAGGAGGGGGTGGCTCTTAACATCACCATCAGCAAAGATCAGATCTTTTCTTTGGCAAATACAGTCCTCCCACAGAAAAAAAAAAAGATCTTTACACAGTGGACAGACAGTGAGCTCCCTCAGGGCACTGAGAGAGGACTTCACAAAGATGGATGTGGAAGGTCCTGGTTTGGCACATTTCCTTCCCTTCGCCTCTGTCAGTTCCATGGTGATTATTTATTCAACACTGACACGGTTATTGGTTACAGACATAGTAGATCCCCAGGGTCTGAAAGAAAGCTCAGTGAGTAAAAGGCGCTTGCCACAAAGTTTGATGACCAGAGTTCAATCTCTGGGACTTGCTTCCCCCAAGTTGTCCTCTGACCTTCACACAGACTCCGTGACAGGCACATGCTCACATACACAATGTACACACACTCAGTAAATTTCTTTTAATGTAAGGGCGTTACTTTACCAGTACTCTTCTATGTACTGGAGTTTGTCCTTGATTTCTGCTGAAGGGCTCTCCTCCTCCTCCTCCTCCTCCTCCTCCTCCTCCTCCTCCTCCTCCTCCTCCTCCTCCT
>NW_021620771.1:1657017-1670108 GCF_004785775.1 Grammomys surdaster | reverse complement strand
TTTTTTTTGGTTTTTCGAGACAGGGTTTCTCTGTATAGCCCGGGCTGTCCTGGAACTCACTCTGTAGACCAGGCTGGCCTCGAACTCAGAAATCCGCCTGCCTCTGCCTCCCGAGTGCTGGGATTAAAGGCGTGCGCCACCACCGCCCGGCAACTGTTGAGATTTTTAGGTTCTCTGTTAGTTGTATCATTTCATCATTTAAACTGAGTCTTTGTCAACTAGTTGTGCTAGGAGCTGGAACACTTAAAGCTCAGATGAGCATGTCCCCTGTCATTTAATACTGTACAGCCTGTCATAATAAAAGTGTGGCGGAGAAGGGAGGATGGCCCTGGTGCATCCTAATGCTTGAGAAAGAGACTGGTGAATTGCTCTGAGGCTGGAAG
This sequence comes from Grammomys surdaster, assembly GCF_004785775.1. NCBI lineage: Eukaryota > Metazoa > Chordata > Mammalia > Rodentia > Muridae > Grammomys > Grammomys surdaster. Next base: position 1,669,725 of record NW_021620771.1, on the reverse strand, counting down.
TGCCAGGATGGATAGAAATGAGTGAATGGACAGAAGCCATGTGGAAGCAAGTCTACCGTAGTAGACTATGCCCTGTCTAGAGGACTCCAGGTTCAGCGTCAGGCTTCTCTGCTTCTGCATTACTGCTTCCCACCCCTAGTTAAATCACTAGATATAGTAGGGGAGACTCGGAGATGGAAGTGGAAGGTTATCTGACGCCCTGTCTGTAGCACCAAACAGCTTGATATTTGTCCAGTAGGAGTGGGAGGAATAGGAGAGAGACTCCTGGTAGCCTCACCTTCTGCTACATTTGGCCTTAGAATATTGAGTCCACTTTCCCACAGAAAGTTAGCCACATGTCCTGAAGGCTGTCCTGTTTCCTCAGTTGCCTCCACCTCGGGTGAGGGCTGTTTTAGCTAATCCAGGTTATAAAACAGTGCTGCCTTCTCAAGAGACGGCTGCTGAGCACCTCCTTGTTGTATGACTGAACTCTGGGCTCCATTTGGCTCCTTTCGTTTTTTTTTTTTTTTTGGTTTTTCGAGACAGGGTTTCTCTGTGTAGCCCTGGCTGTCCTGGAACTCACTCTGTAGACTAGGCTGGCCTCGAACTCAGAAATCCGCCTGCCTCTGCCTCCCAAGTGCTGGGATTAAAGGCGTGTGCCACCACTTCCTGGCCTTTTTTTTTTTTCATTTTTAATTGGATATTTTATTTATTTACATTTCAGATGTCATCCCCTTTACCCATTCCCCCAACCCTAGGGCTCCTTTTGTTCTTAACATGTCCCATCACACTAACTTTGCAAAGTGTGGTTTCTTGGCTAGGGTCAGCCCATGAGCCAAGAAAGGCATAAGCAATAGACATTGAGAGTAAACGTTTATTAAACGACAACAAAACGGTTCTTCACCACAGGTAGTTTGAGAAATCCTGCTCTGTCAGACAAAATTCCAAAGAGGAGACTCATGAAGTTAAATGAATAATAAATAATCAGACTCCTTTTGTGTGCCAGACCTTGTTTGAGGCCTTGAGGAATGATGTCGGCCTCTGTGTGCTGAGAGACTTTAACGGTGATGGGCTGGACAAGAAAAGGAGCTAAGTCCTATAAAGAGTATGAGACATTAAAACCAGAAGTATGGCCGGGCAGTGGTGGTGCACGCCTTTAATCCCAGCACTTGGGAAGCAGAGGCAGGCAGATTTTTGAGTTCGAGGCCAGCCTAGTCTACAGAGTGAGTTCCAGGACAGCCAGGGCTACACAGAGAAACCCTGTCTAAAAAAAAAAAAAAAAAAAAAAACCCAGAAGCATGGTAGAGTATGCTGTGGATCAGGACCAAGCACTTCTCCTGGGGGCAGCAGCTTGCCTGAGACCTGATGCTAAGGAGCCAGGAGTGAGAGGTGGGAAAAGAACATTCTGGGCAGCAGCTAGTCTGGAGAATAAATTTGATGTGGCTCAAGGACCACAGTCTCCGAGGCCAACTGTCATCATAAGGGTGGCAGCTGAGGTTTGGGCTCCTGCTCCTTCACGACGACCTACTTTCACTTCTCCTAAATGGGTCATAGTCTCTTTCCTTATTGGACCTTTCTTCCCTATTTTTTTTTTCAGAACTCTAGAGACATGAAGTATGAGTTTTCGTGCCCGAAGTCTGCTTCCACAGCTGGTTGGTGTACACTATTTTGTATTATGTATGTTTATAAACTTTAATTTGGTATTATCGTTGTTGATGTATTTGTCTTTCATCCCAGGCTTGTCAGGGAAAAAGATTTCTATTTTGTACCTTATAGCTCTAACAGTTCAGAAAGTAGCATACTGCCAGGCAGTGGTGGCGCACGCCTTTAATCCCAGCACTTGGGAGGCAGAGGCAGGCGGATTTCTGAGTTCGAGGCAAGCCTAGTCTACAGAGTGAGTTCCAGGACAGTCCGGGCTATACAGAGAAACCCTGTCTTGAAAAACCTAAAAAAAAAAAAAAAAAAAAGAAAGAAGGAAAGAAAGAAAGAAAGAAACTAGCATACCAATTAAATGGACATTGGGTCAAAAATAAAGTGAAATGGAATGAGATGTTACTTGTGTCAAGGTACCAGACTCATGCATGGCCTTTCACAATAATAAACACACACACACACATATATATGTATGTATATATGTATGTATGTATGTATATTTTTTTCAGCTCTGCTTAAAAGCAGAGAAGAAATGCCTGTCTTGTGAACACAGGTTTCCCTCTGCTGATAATAACCCAAAAGATATAAGCACAAACTAAGGGCTGAGGCTACAGTACAGTGCTAGAATATTTGACTAGATCCTTAGTTCGATCCGTAGCGCCACAAGAAAAGGAAAAGGGAAGAAAAGGAAGGAAGGAAGAGAAAAAGAAAAGAAAGCTAGCTAAGTTCTGGGTTGCCAAGTGTTCAGGCCTTATGTACTCCTTGTTTGGAATCCTTTGTTCTTATCACTAAATTCTGTTTCCTAGGAGAGTCAAACACAAATTCTGTGGAGAATCTTCAAGAGAAAGGCTTTCAAGAGTCTGGATAGATGACTCAGAAACTAAGAGCACCCCTGGCTCTTGTAAGTTCAGTCCCCAGCACCCACATGGTGGCTCACCATCATCATCACTCCAGTTCTAGGAGATCCAATGACCTCTTTCACCTCCAGCAGTACCCAGCAGGCATGTGCTGCACAGACATCTTTGCAGGCAAAACATGAAATAAAAATCTCTAAAACGAGAGAAAGAGAAAAGACTTCAGGATTTACCACTATGGGTTTCCTAGTGGCTAATTTTGGAAGAAATGGCCAGTCAGTAGCTGGAAGTTGAGTTTATATTATAAATCTTCAAGTACACACAGATATTGAAATAAATTGTTGTCACAAATGGGGAGAAGTGATTTGCCATATTTCCAAAAAACCACAAATCTCGGTGACTTTTAAAAGTTTTTTCACAAACATTGAAAGTGAAAAAAAAAATTATCTTTGAAATCCCAAGACAAATGGCCAGACAGGACACCTCTGTGAAGTTGTGCAAGGAGCCTCAGGGGGGAAAAGGCCTCTTGTAACTGAAGAAAGAGGGAGAGAAAACGAGTAAGGGAGGGTTGTCATCCCGTACAAGTTCTCTGACTTGACGTTCAGAGAATCGTCAAGTCAAGCTTCTACCTGAGAGAACAGAGCTGGCACCTCCAGCGTTCTCTGCTGAGACAACTTGCCAAAATGTCCAGTTCAAAGACTCTTTAGTCTCCTTTGTAACACTAAAGACAGTTTTAGATGGAAGTCATCATCAGTCACTTGGAGTCTTCAGAGAGACCACACAGAGAAATCCTGTGACTGGTGATTCGGAGGGGATGCTTATCACCAACCCAGATGGTTATCTCTTCAAGAAAATCCCCACTTCACAGCAACTATACACTCGTGACCGGTGTGGGAGGACTTTATTCAGAACTCAGAACTAATGCGTCATCAGAGACACCACCTGAAAGAAAGGCCTGCCTGTGTGTGAGCATTGTGGGAGGGGCTTCAGCTGGTCTGAGCATTGTGGGAGGGGCTTCACCCACGCTCATGTCTGTTCCCGCATCAAGCAGTCCACATGGATGAGAAACCTTACAAGTGTGACAAGTGCGGGAAGGGCTTCACCAGGAGCTCAAGTCTGCTTGTCCATCATTCCGTCCATACGGGCGAGAAACCTTTCAAGTGTGACAGGTGTGGGAAGGGCTTCAGTCAGAGCTCAAAGCTGCACATCCACCAGAGAGTCCACACCGGAGAGAAGCCGTATGAGTGTGAGGAGTGTGGGATGAGCTTCAGTCAGCGATCCAACCTGCATATTCACCAACGTGTCCACACGGGAGAGAGGCCCTACAAGTGTGGGGAGTGTGGGAAGGGCTTCAGCCAGAGCTCGAACCTCCACATCCACCGGTGCACCCACACTGGAGAGAAGCCGTACCAGTGCTATGAATGTGGGAAGGGCTTCAGCCAGAGCTCAGACCTTCGAATCCACCTCAGAGTGCACACTGGGGAAAAGCCCTACCACTGTGGCAAGTGTGGGAAGGGCTTCAGCCAGAGCTCCAAACTCCTCATCCATCAGAGAGTCCACACGGGAGAGAAGCCGTATGAATGCAGCAGGTGTGGGAAGGGCTTCAGCCAGAGTTCGAACCTCCACATCCACCAGCGGGTTCACAGGAAGGAGCTTCCATAAGTAACACGAGCCCGCTCAGGAGTTCAGAAAACTTTCATTGTAAAGATAAATATTTCTCATAGCTGAGTGTGCATATCCGAGGTATGCTTGCCAGCACGTATAAGACCCTAAGTGTGAGCTCTGGTACCTGCCTCCCACAGTTTCCAGCTTAATACTTTGTGTGTGTGGGAATGTGTGTTCATGCAGAGAGAGGTACATGTGTTGTGCTGGTGTGTGCATGCTTGTGTGCATGAGTGTGGAGGTCAGAGGACATCTCAAGTGTTCAGATGCCTATCACATTTTTGTGTGAGACTGGGGATCTGTGTGTCAGTCATGGTATGGAATGTCACCAAGTAAGCTAAGCCAGAGTCCCATGAATCTACCTGTCTCCACTTCCCAGCTCACCATGGCTAGGATTACAGGAGTTGCCACCACACCCAACGTTTTCTGTGGATTCTGTGTCGAGCTTCCTAGACAAGAGCTTTGCTGGCTGAGCTGTCTCCTAGGGCCCCATTTTAATACTTTCAACTCTTACCTGTGTATTCCTCAAAGGAAAGAAATAGTAAGGGTTATTCCAATATAGCCCCTCACAGAAGAAATCAATCCTTCATTTAAAGTATCCGAGTCCCCAGCACGATTTATGTTATATGATGGATGGATTACTCTGGTTCCTCATATGGGTGGAGTGTATAATGCAATTCTGTTTTCTGAGTTTGAGGCCAGCCTGGTCTACAGAGTGAGTTCCAGGACAGCCAAAGCTATACAGAGAAACCCTGACTCGAAAAACCGGAAAAAAAAAAACAAAAAACAAAAAAAAAAAAAAAGAAAGAAAACCTGGGATGCAATTCTGCTGGTGTTGTTAGAAGTATATTCCACGATTTTACCTGCAAGCACTCTGTATTTTTCCAAGCACAGCATGGCTCCCTTCGTTCATATTCTCTGAAAAATTGGAATTCATGTTTCCTCTGAAATTATGTGCCTTGTTTTTCATATTTCCTTTAAGTCCCTAAATAGCCCTCTTTAAACTGTGACCACACAATGTGCCCATTCCAGGGTGGGGTGGGGGAGCTGGAAGTAATAATCACGGGCATGGTGATCTGTTGTGTTTAATACAAAAACGTACATCAGTTTATGCTTACACTGCAGGAAGTGTTTCCCCACACACTAATGTGATGGGAAGTTCACTCGGCCCCTCCTCTCAGGCAGCTATTCACAAATGAAAATAATTAGTTTTTACTGAGTGAAGTTAGTTTGTTAGGGATACTTCCATAGTAAAAAACAAGGGGAAAATCCCGAAGCAACATAACCAGAGGAGCTAGGAGAATAAACCTAGCACTGGGTGATACAGAGCCATGATCCAGTGTACGGAGAATAGATGATCCAGCAGAAGAATTGAGGCAGAACTGGAGACACACACAGTACATGGGGGACATGAGGCAGCCAATCAGAGGCTTTGGAAGCCATAGTAAGACTTGATAAAGTTGACAAGTGGAGCTGGGAGGGGCCCCACCCCAACTTTAATACCAGAACTTGAGAGGTGAAGGCAAGAGAAGAGGATCTCTGAGTTCAAGGCCAGCCTGGTCTAACACAATGAGTTCTAGGACAAGGCTACATAGAGAAACCTTGTCTGGGCAGGAAGGGGGTAGGGGTGGGGCATATAGACTAATGGAGAAATGAGTAAAGAATGTGCCTTTGTTAAACGGGTCTAATCTATTTTCAGGGCAGTCCTAAAATGATAGTAAATGTTTGCTTATAAAACTACAGCAGGCCAGGCAGTGGTGGCGCACGCCTTTAATCCCAGCACTTGGGAGGCAGAGGCAGGTGGATTTCTGAGTTCGAGGCCAGCCTGGAAGTGGAAGGAGAGAACCAACTCCCAAAAGTTATCCTCTGACCTGCCATACACTATGTGGCGCACGTGTGTGCGCACGCATATACACGCACCAAATAAAAACGTCAATTTTTTTAATTTAAAAATGAAAACCAGGCCTGGTCTACAGAGTGAGTTCCAGGACAGCCAGGGCTACATAGAGAAACCCTGTCTCAAAAAAAACAAAAAAACAAAAAAACAAAAAAAAAAAATGAAAAGCATCTAAGATACATTCTCTTTGAAACTGAAGAACCTCCAGATAGTTAGAAAGTAAGCAGCACCTGAGTGAGCAACGGGCTAAAGAGAAAGAAACACGGGGAAATTGAAAATATTTTTGAATTGAATGACTGCGTTAGAATTAGAGACTCCTGTTAAGACAATGCTTCGAGGAAGAGATGCGGTGTTTAACGTGTATCTTAGAGCAGGAGAAAATTCAAAATGGTCTAGACCTTCAAAGAAAGTAGAAAAGGCCAGGCGTAGGTAGTAAAGACTGAGGTAGAAGGTTCATGGACTCAAGGCTAATCCATCTCAAAAGAAAAGGCACACTTCACACAAAACAAAGAGGAGGAGATGATAAAGGTAGGAGCTTAAAATTAATGAACTAGCAAATGGACAAACAGAAAATACAGAACTACAACCGGGCTCATGGAAAAATGCTAACAGTCAAGGTAGCAGGACTGGAAGAGCAACACTGCAGATCCTCCAGACATTAAGAGGAATACAGGGATTTTAGCAGGAAGTTCACAGCTTAGAGAAGACTTTCTGTTAAAGCCACATTCTAACAAATCAGTCAAGATACCTTAAATAGCTGTCTCTTTTTTAATTTTTTTTTTTTTGAGGCAGGACTGCAACTTTATTTGACATTCAGCAGGTTAGTTCTCATCCACATTGACCGTCTGTAGATTTTTGAATGTGGTAACAGGCACGTAAGTTACCAACGTGTAGAGCTTGTTTGGTGAATCCTCATCTTGACAAACGTACTCGGATGCGATATGGAACATTCCTTATTCCCTGGCCCAGACGGCTTTATTGAGCCTGGTGTCAATGCGCACATCTGGAGTCCCCATTTCCTTCATGGCAAACTTTCGAATTTCTTTGAGCACGCTTCTTGAAGCCCACTCCATGGATGCGCTTGTGAATGTTGATGGTGTATTCTCGGGTTACCACCTCGTTGATGGCAGAACCGCCCTTCTTCTTCTCGCCACCCTTCTTTGCGGGAGCCATTCTGCGGGGCCCAAATTGGAAAGGCTATCTCTTTTTTGTAAAAGACACTGATTGGTGCAGGAAAGATAGCAGTTAAGGCTACTTGTTGCTCTTACAGAGGACCAAAGTTCATTTCCCAGGACCCACACAGGGATTCACAACCATCTGTGACACTAGTTGCAGGGTTCCAATGTCCCTTTCTGATTTCCATGGGCACCAAGAATGTACATGATACACATGCATACATCCAAGCAAAACACACTTTAGTGCATTTATTTGTTTTGCACGCATTCGAGCATTCAAATGCTGCCTTGCACAGATGAAAGCCAGAAGGCACTGTTCTCCATTTCCATCACACCCCAGAGAATGAACTCAGATCCTTAACTCGTTAGTAATACCCCTACTTGCTGAAACTTCTTGACAGCTCTTGAGTAGCTATCTCAGTAGCCCTACTGAATTGGATTTGTAGCTGATAACATTTTTTCAAGAAAAGTCATGGCCTAGATGCTACAATTAAGTTCTACCAACAAAGGACCTGAGTTCGATTCCCAGCATCCACAGCAGACAGCTCACAACTGCCTATAACCCCAGCTCCAGGGGGAGTCTGACACCTCTTGACCTCTGTGGGCACTGCATTCACATGCACATACACTCCCATACACACAATTAAAATTAATAAAAATAGCCCCAGTGGTGGTGCAAGAGGCAGGCTGGGATCATTGTGGGTTCAAGGCCAGACTACAGAGCAAGTTGCAGGACACCCAAAGCTAGACAGAGAAACCCTGTCTCTAAAACTCAGAAAGAAAGAAAGAAAGAAAGAAAGAAAGAAAGAAAGAAAGAAAGAAAGAAAGAAAGAAGGAAAGGAGGGAGGGAGGGAGGGAGGGAGGGAAGGAGGGAGGGAGGGAGGGAGGATTGATTGTATTTTAAAAACACAGTAAGTTGAAAACAACAATCTTACAGATGTGGTCCATGTAAGGACCCCCAAAGAGGACCCCTAACCCAAGTCCCGATCAGCACGCACCCAAGGAGACAGGAGAGACTGACTTGATATAATGGCAAAAGGCAGTTTACTGACGAGGACCCTCAGATCGAAAACGCATCCCACGCAGGGGAGAATTTTCGATCCAGACCCCGAGAGCTCAGGGCTTTTATAGGGGACAGTGTAAGGGGGAAGGGAAAAGCGGGAAATTCTGGCACGGTTACATATAATTGGATATTTCAAACATCAGCACTTTGCATAAGCAATCATTTTGACAGGTTGGATGGCCCACTATTTTTGACCATGAAACCTCAGACCTTCTAGGATAAACACCAGGTGGCCCATTACTCACTTGGGCATGTTTAGACTGATAAGGATATGTCTTTGGTTGTTTCTACATTTTTGGTCACTTTGTCTCTAGAGGGGCTTGATATTTTTATAATGGCTATTCTCAGCAAGCTCAGCAAGCCGTCCAGCGGTCCTTGCCAAGTTATTTTTAATTTTTACTCTCACAGTCCACACCTACAATGCCAACACTTTTTAGGCAGAGCTAGGAAGATCCTAGACTGGTCCACTTAGCAAGAGTCTGTCAAAAAAAGCCCAAAAAGGAACACAGCAATCTCTAAAGCATAATAATACGTCATGGTGAAGAAAGTGAGGTCTGTCCTGGAAATGTAAGGGAGCTTTACCAGTGAAAAGGCAGTGGGTGTGGTTGGGGAGGAGGCTAGGGGGATGCTCTCGGCAGGGTGTGGGTGGGGAGGAGGCTGAGGGATCCTCCGTGGCTAAGCACACCGCTGCTCTTACAGAGAACCCAGGTTCAGTTCAAAGCACCCTCATGGTAATTTACAACCATCCATTAAGTCCAGTTTCAGGAGATGTGATGCTTTCCTCTGGTTTCATGGGCACCAGGCATACACACAGTGCACAAATATACATGCAGGTAAATCAGTCATCCAAAAAATAAATGTTTGGGGTTGGGGGGGTTGTTTGTTTGTTTGTTTTGTTGTTGTTGTTGTTTTTAAAAGCAGGACCAGAGATAAAGCTCGGCGGGTAGAGTGTTTCTGTGTGTCAGGCCCAGGGTGTGATCACCATCACGAAACAGGAAGAAAAGGAAGGAAAGTATGTGAATTCAATGTGAGACGGCAGACTAGTTGCTGTCTCTGTGATCTAGTGAAGGAGGCAGGATAAGGGGGGCGATACAACAACTGAAAAGTAGAAAGAAAAAAAGGTGGGAAAGAGCCAGGCCTACCAGCCCCAGGAATCCTTCTGGTTTAGGATTGATAAGCGGAAGCCTCCAAAAGATAAGGCAGGTGGCGCTACAGAGAGGGTAGCCCAGGTAGCGCTACGGAGAGAGTAGCTGTACTAAACCACAGGACCGGCTCAGAGGCCTCAGATTCAGCTGCAGGTTCTGAAAAGCGAGTGATTCCACCGACGGGCAGGTCAGGGAGAGAAATCCCATTTTGACAATGTATATGACTTGGAAGACAGTGGCCATTTATTTAAATCTGGGCTATTGTGGAGTTCAGAAAACAACAAACACGCAAATCAGGAAGCCAAAATTTAACCTTCCACTGCCCCAGGTTGAAAAACAAAACCAGGAGGTGGTTTGGTGAGCAAGATGACCAAATGCTTACAAGTTCCAAAGTTCAGGTGGTGTCAAGTTAGGTCAGTCAGTGAACTGACAGAGAAAGGTAGTTTGGCCCATGTCACCAGGAACAGATCCCATTGGAGAGTGAGGTCTGATCACCCTGAACCTGAGGTCAGCAGGTGCCATCAACCTCTGAAGCCACCTATCTACCATTCAGTGCTGTGGGATCCAAGCATTGCGAGGCTCCTGAAGACTGTTAAAGACCCATAGCTGCATCTAGCAAGGTGCTTGATACTTAGCAGGTTTTACAAATATGAAGATAGGCCCTGTACAGATCTTCATGCTGTCCTTGCTGCCTCGTCTCTCAACACACTTGAGAGGCCCTGTGTGGCTGGAACGTTAGCCACCAGAGGAGGTGTGAGCTAGGTCATGAGGAACAGGAGAACCCACTCGGTCCACACACTAGTGTGTCAGTCCTGTATTAAAGAAAGGAGGCTGCCAGACCACAAACACATCTCCTGGTCACTGGACACTTGTCCAATACAGGCCTAACACCAGCATAAATTATAAGAAAGACAAGAGTCCTGATAGTAAAAAAATGATTAAAAAGTTCGAGGCCAGCCTGGTCTACAGAGTGAGTTCCAGGACAGCCAGGGCTATACAGAGAAACCCTGTCTCGAAACCCCCCTCCCAAAAAAAAAAAGAGAGAGAGAGAGAGAAAGTCCAGAAACAGGTATAAATATACAGAAATGATATATGCTAAAGACACAATTTCAATTTTAAAGTTTTTAAGATTTTATTTTATGTATACGAGTACACTGTAGCTGTCTTCCAGAAGAGGGCATCGAATCTCATTACAGATGGTTGTGAGCCACCATGTGGTTGCTGGGAATTGAACTCAGGCCCTCAGGAAGAAGAGTCAGTGCTCTTAACTGCTAAGCCATCTCTCCAGCCCCACAATTTCAATTTTCAAAAGAAAGTACAACTTAATCAATGAAGTAATCCTGACCCACAGTGGGAGTGCCTGTGCAACTAGCAGTACATAGTGAAACCATGTCTAAAAGAAAAAAGAAAGAACCCCTACAATGGCTGATACCATTTCTTTTCTGGAAAGTCAGAGCAATGTGAACAGCAGGACAGGCCTTACACCTAGGCAGGGCCTTGCACTTTCAGTCCTCCTGCCTCAGCCTTCCAAGTAGCTGGGATTATAGACATCCTTTTGTTATCTGCTATATTCATCAAGGAGCAAATCATATTTGTAACCAAAGACAACTACAGAGCCACTAATGGCACAGAGTTGATAGCTGAACATGGACGTATTGCCACATGGAGAAATTACCTGGAACTGCTCGTCTTAAGGGAAATGGCCCCCCCAAGGCCTTTTTCTGTTTCTGCTGCAGCCCAGAGGAAATCAAGGGATCAGAGCTCTGTAGACCAACTGTGAATCATGCAGAAATGCCTGGGCCTCTAACACCAAGAAAGTGAGGACAAAGACGAGGTGAAGCCAGCTGCAGGTGAGATGGTTCATGGGGTAAAGTTGCCTGCCACCAAAGCTGACAACCTGAAATCTCTCAAACCCACGTGATGGAAAGAAAAATGTTAAACAAGAGAAAAGGGTAGGCGTGGGTGACAGGAGGCTAACAGACAAGGTGTGAACACATAGTTTGGGTCTTCTGAACATTCAAGAGGATATGCAGGCCGGGCGGTGGTGGCGCACGCCTTTAATCCCAGCACTTGGGAGGCAGAGGCAGGCAGATTTCTGAGTTCGAGGACAGCCTGGTCTACAGAGTGAGTTCCAGGACAGCCAAGACTACACAGAAAAACCCTGTCTCGAAAACCTAAAAAAAAAAGAAAGAAAGAAAGAAAGAAAGAAAGAAAGAAAGAAAGAAAGAAAGAAAGAAAGAAAGAAAAGAGAATCAAAAAAGAAAGAAAGAAAAGAAAGAATAGCAATCAATGGGCTAGGAGGTCATGTGCAAAATGATGGAGACTTAACCCTGGAAGGATTAAGGAAGTCACCTCTGATATCTGCTGAAATATTAAGGAACAGAACAAAACTAAGGCTTTTAGTCCGTCCCATGCTGATGACCTCTGGTTCATCTTCACAGAGAGACAGAAAATAAGACTAACTATAAAAAGCCTCTACTGTGACTGAGATCATGTGAACCAGTACAAGTCACATTGCTGAATAAGCACCACCTTTCACCTATCTAGGAATGGCAAATGGTGTCCCTAGGAAGAAACGGCCACACCTATGTTCTAAAGGACAAACTCAAACACAGAGTAATTAAGTCTATAAATTAAAAAGAAAATCTAGTGGGGCAGTGGTGGCACACGCCTTTAATCCCAGCACTTGGGAGGCAGAGGGAGGTGGATATCTGAGTTTGAGGCCAGCCTGGTCTACAAAGTGAGTTCCAGGACAGCCAAGGCTACACAGAGAAACCCTGTCTCAAAAAACCAAAAAAAAAAAAAAAAAAAAGAAAGAAAGAAAGAAAGGAAGGAAGAAAGGAAGAAAGAAAGGAAGAAAAAAAGAAAATCTACAATAAAGAAGGCAAAGAATATAGCTGCTGCTTGGTGAGTTATGACTATATCCAAGCACCCAGGAGGAAAGAGGCAGGGAGGACCAGAAACTCAGTTATCTACAAAATGTGTGTGTGTGTGTGGGGGGGGGGGGGACACAGAAGACAGTTTAAAAAATGATAATGATAGTAAATTACAAAAATAAACTGTAGTTCCCAGATAAATTTCCTGGTGAATTTGTATAAAAATTTAAAAAAATAAGGAGTGGCAAGATGGCACAGCAGGTGAAGGTGCTTGCCACCAATCCTGATGATCTGAGTTTAATCTCCAGAACCTGAATGTGGAAGGAACCCTACACACACACACACACACACACACACACAGAGAGAGAGAGAGAGAGAGAGAGAGAGAGAGAGAGAGAGAGAGA
>NW_021620771.1:1628473-1657007 GCF_004785775.1 Grammomys surdaster | reverse complement strand
AGAGAGAGAGAGAGAGAGAGAGAGAGAGAGAGAGAGAGAGAGAGAAGGGGGGCAGAGATTGAGAGAATTGAAAAAGTAAGACAGGTGTGAGGGTGCAAGCCTTTGATCCCAGCAGTTAGGAGACAGAGGCAGGCAGATCTCTGTGAGTTCAAGGCCATCCTGGTCAACAAATTTGCAGGACAGCCTAGGCTACACAGAGAAACCCTGTCTTGAAAAAGAAAAGCAAACAAAACAAAAAACTCCAGCGTCCCTCAGGAACTTGTGAAAGGTTTTTGGTCCCCAAAAGGAGACTCTCCCCCAGCTATTCAGCTATACCATTATGCACTGAGCTGCATAATTTGTCTACCCTAACCTCTCTCTCACTATCCTCCACTATTCTCTCCTGTCTTCCCACTTCCCTAGCCCTGGCCATGTCCTGTCTGCTTTCTTTTCTCTCAGCTCTGGACTCATCCAGATGCCTCTGGATATTTTCTCTCTGTTGTCCACAATTAAAACCTTACCCCCTAATGGAGTGGTCATGTTGGTAGTTTCTTTACTGAACTTTCTCAAATACATGTAGCAACATCCTATCTCAAAAACTAAAAAGCTATGGGTAAGATGGCTTAGTTATTAAGAACACTAGTTGTTCTGGCAGAGAACTCAGATTCGGTTCCCAGCACCTACATGCTGGCTCACTACCATCTCTATCTCCAGTTCCAGGAGACTGGCAAAATATTCATACACATAAAATAAATAAATCTATTAAAAAACAAAAATCTAGCCGGTTGGTGGTGGCACACGCCTTTAATTCCAGCACTTGGGAGGCAGAGGCAGGTGGATTTCTGAGTTCGAGGCCAGCCTGGTCTACAGAGTGAGTTCCAGGACAGCCAGAGCTATACAGAGAAACCCTGTCCCGAAAAACAAAAACAAAAAAATCTAAAATAATCTGTACATCAACTATCAGAACTAATAATAAAGTCAGCAGATACAAGTTCAATATACAATAACTACCTAAATTTCCACATACTAATAATACTCAAATACAAATCATTTTTTTGTTTGTTTGTTTTTTTGTTTTTTTCAAGACAAGGTTTCTCTGTATAGCCCTGGCTGTCCTGGAACTCACTCTGTAGACCAGGCTGGCCTTGAACTCAGACATCCGCCTGCCTCTGCCTCCCAAGTGCTGGGATTAAAGGCGTGCGCCACCACCGCCCGGCAATACAAATCATTTTTGCATGCCAAAACAGAAAAAAATCCCCATGGAAGATGACCAACATTGCTGAAAAAAATTAAATTAGACTTAAGTGCAGTGCATGCCTTTGATTCCAGCACTTGGGAGGCAGAGGAAGGAGGATCCCTGAGTTCAAGGCAGCCTGGCCTACAGAGTGAGCTCCAGCATAGTCAGGATTATGTAGAGAGAACTTGCATCAAAACAAAACAAAACAAAAAAAGACTATCCATAAGTTGCAAAGTTAATATCAATGTGACCAACCTAAATGAATCTGCGGATTTAAAGCAATACTAAATTTCATCAGTTTGAGGGTAGAGATAAGGAAAGAATTGACAAGTATAAAGTTTACACCAAAGTGAACAGGATTAACTATTCAAGGAAATCTTAAAGAATAAAGGCAGAAAACTTGCCAGGTAGTGGTGGCGCACATTTTTAATCCCAGCACTTGGGAGGCAGAGGCAGGCGGATTTCTGAGTTCGAGGCCAGCCTGGTCTACAGAGTGAGTTACAGGACAGCCAGAACTACACAGAGAAACCCTGTCTCGAAAAACAAAACAAACAAACAAACAAAAAAAACCAAAAAACAAAAAAAGGCAGAAAACTAATGCCTACAGAAATGCACATTTATTTATTTGTTGTTTGTATGTTTGTTTGAGACAAGTTTTCTCTGTTAAGTTCCCGCTGTCCTGGAACTCACTCTGTAAACCAGGCTGATCTCAAATTTTAAAGAAGACCCACCTGCATCTGTCTCTGGAGTGCTGCGATTAAACCTGTGTGCAACCAGCCCAGTTGATATGAACATTTTTAATGGTTAAGAGTATGTGGGGTGGGTGCAGAGCTAGCTAGACAGACATCTGCAATACAACTGACAATACAGGAGACACACCCACCCACACACACACACACACACACACACACACGCTCGTCGCCTGATATCTTAGAAGGGCCCTCCTATCAATTCTGGTGGGAAAATGTTAATTCCAAAGATGGAAGAAGAAAGATCATTGGCTCAAGTCATCTTGGCCAAATTAATTAAAGCAACCAATTTATTAAAGCAAACTTTATCCATGTACACAGTTGCCTCTCCTTAACGTAGGTCGGGGTCAGCATTGAGTGTGAGAAACACAAGGATTTAAAACGTCTTTCTTGATTTATAACTTCGTTCTATTATATAAAACACTTGATCAAAACATTACTACATTAAACATGGAATTTGAAATGACCTGAAACTGTCATCCCGGGCCAGTCACTCATACGTAGCTCGAGGAAACTCCCTCTCTGCATCAACACCTTAGGAGAGGAATAGAAGCACAGTGTGAAGGGGCGCGTTCTGCACGAAACTCTAGTGGTCTCACATTTACACAGCCGTACCCCTCCTCTCACGGTCCTGAGAACTAGTATCAAATTTACCGGATTAGTAATTTGACTGGATCACTTCCGGGAGCTTGCTCTAGAAACTTCCGGTATCCGGTTCTATCTCACAAGTTTAGTAGCTCGCACTAGGTCTGGCGCCCTCCATTATGAAGTATGACGCAAAAGCCCAGAGACACCACAAATCCCAAATACAAGCGCCTCAAGGTAGAGGAGACCCCAAAACAGAGGCAAGCGGCGTGATGCGCACCGTTCCGTGCCTGCGCAGCTTCCAGAAACCCCTGGATGCGCGTGCGCCTTGTGCACAGGCCTTTGTGCGCACAGGCCCTTGGCCGCGGGTTGCGCGGCGCGCCCTCTCCGAGGCGCCAAACTGCGATCCCGCGCTTCCGCCGGACTTGCATTGCGCGTGCGCAAGAGTGTCGTTGCGCGTTGTTTTGTGTCCCCAGCGCTGCTCGCTAGGGGGCGAGCTGTGCCCTCCCGCCAATGGCGTCTACAGCGCTGTGCATGCGCAGAAACAGCCGCGCCCAGGGTCCAGGGAACGCAAGCGGCCCCCGGGACGAAAATCAGAGTGACAACCGTATTCTAACAGGAGGGGAGCCACGTGGCGCTGGAGAGCGCAGCGGAAGTAGTAGTGATGACAATAATATGCTATGACATGCTGGCCTAGCAGAACTGCGCAACAAAAACGAGAAAGTGGCCGGAGTGCTCACCTAGCACTCGCGAGGCCCTGGGTTCCCTTCCCAGCGCCTCAAGGGAAACGCATAGAGGAAGTGACTCAGCCTCTTCTCCCTAGGTGACTTTTACGAAAACGAGAGGAACGGAACTACACAAACTTCGGAAAGCGCATGCGTATCCGAGCCCGTTCCTGGTTGGACGCGGGAAGGCAGGATGAGTCATTCGGCCTGCGTTGTCGCTCTTTCCGCGGCTGCTCAAACCGCCCGGATCAGATCTGTCCGGATCAGATCCGGAAATGGAGGCCAAACAAAGTACGCAGTTTCTGTCCCTACAGAATGGCGCGTGCTAGGTCTTTGTACAAAAATGAATAACTAACCTTCAGAACGCAAAGAAAAAAGAAAGGTATGACTGTTTTCAGAACACAATACTAACATTTCTTGGTCTGGGCTTGGAGCAGAGCTCAGTGGGCAGAGTGCTTGCCAAGAATATGTAAGACCTTAAGTCCGATTCCAGAAACGCTAAAAAAATTAATACTAGAGTTTGAAAAAGATGCCTGAGTATTAAAATAGAAGCACAAGTTAGCAAATCATCACGAAAATCTCAAAGCACCCATTAAAATAGTGTGTCTTGTGCTAAACAGGCCTTGTATAGTAATAACAGTTTGGTATTAGTTTTGAATATGAGGTCAGCCTGGAGTACACAGGCCATTTTGAATATAAAAAAGCTCAAAACATTAAGAAACTGAATATTTGGAACTTAGAGGGAGAAACATATAACTTAAATGTTCACATTTTTTTGAATTTGCACAATTCAGACTCCCATACAATGACAGGACTACTGTGGACATGCAAGGAGTTCTGATTATCTTGGTTTACTCAGCCCCAGTGGAACAACATGACCCAGATTCGTGGTTAGTAGAATACGTTCATTGTGAGTGAACACAAAAGTACATTTAGCTGTTAGCTCTACAGTCTACAAATATGTGTGCTAACCCCAGATGAGCGATGACCAGGCACACCATTTCTTTCAAAGGGTTGGTGGTCATTGTAAATGCATTACCAAATTCACGGAGAGACAGAAAAACCTGGGTTTGTGAGCTTGCTTTGGTGGTGAACGGCTGTGGTTAGGGACAACTGACCAACTCTTGACACCTAACACCTGGCTGAGCCTGTACACTGAAACTATAGCATAGCTTCCAGCACCATAAATGTGTCCAAAAGATTGCTGTAGGCCCCCTTTAAAAATAGCAGCCATGCTGGGCAGTGGTGGCTCACGCCTTTAATCCCAGCACTTGGGAGGCAGAGGCAGGTGGATTTCTGAGTTCGAGGACAGCCTGGTCTACAGAGTGAGTTCCAGGACAGCCAGGGCTACACAGAGAAACCCTGTCTCGAAAAACCAAAATAAAATAAAATAACAGCCATAAGCTTGAGTTGTGATTTACACCTGAACCCAGTACTCACAGGGTGGAAGACGAAATATAATGAAAATTGTGTTGTTGCCACTTACATGTTTTGCCTAAGGAGAAAAACTTGCAAATTCAGGACTCAGGAGACAGTTCAGTTCTTAAAAGTACTTGCTGTCCAAGTGTGAAGCCCGAGTTAGAATCCTCACCACCCATGTAAAAAGATGACAAAGTAATGCACACCTGGACTCTCAGTGTGGGGATAGCAGAGGCAGGAGGCTCCCTGGAGGCCTGCTGGACACCTAATTGAGCTCAATCCACTGGCCTATAGAGACACACAGAGGGGGAGGGGAGCGAGTGCAGGCCTGAGATACTGCTTAGAAAGGTCTACTTGCAAGGGGAGCCCTTGGCTGGCCTTTGGGAGCTTAGGTAGTTCGTGGGTGGGCTGCTGTCCGAATATAATACTTACCTTAAACGCTGGCGGTGATCTGGTGTGCATACATTATGCAAGCAATGTGCTTGATACTGAATAGCTAGCTGCTGGTTTCTTTTGTTAGGATAAAATGTTGGAACAAAGGCAACTTGGGGGTGGGTGGGGGTCTAGCTCACAGTTCTGGGTCTTTCATAGTCCGTAATACAGATCCAAATCGATTTATTATGCGCAGAAATCTTAAGCTGAAAAGGTTTCCTGTTCCTCAAAAGCAGCTGTCTGGGAAAGGACTTCCCCAAGGTCAGCACACAATGTGCTGATGCAATCGGCCTGGCTGCTCACACACACCTTTAATTCCAGCACTCAGAAGGCTGAAAGCAGGTAGATCTGCGTTCAAGGCCAGCCTGGTCTACAGTCAGAGTTCCAGGACAGTCAAGGCTACACAGAGAAACGTTGTCTCGAAAAGAGAACAGAAGATGATCACGCATGCCCCTCCATTAACCTCTGCTTGTTTACTGTAGATCTAACATGATTATCTGCTTCCCTGTGACTCTCCACCATGAGCTTGAACTGTGAGCTAAAATAAGCCCTTTCTCCCTAAGTTGCTCCTTACAGCTACAAGAGACCTGCTGGGTGTGTGGAAACTCATTGGCTCTGTCAGTTACACCGATACTCTATGCATACCAGACTAACTCCAATCACTAGTTTCAGGTGAGCCCCTCCAGAAAGCAACACTTAAGACAAGTTTGCAGTCTGCTGCTGGGATGCGCCCATGTGACACCTCTGCGGTGGGGGTGGGGCAGCTCTGGGAAGCTTGATTTTATTTTCTTCTTTACCTTGTCTTGTTTGGTTGTTCGTTCTCTCTCTCTCTCTCTCTCCTCTCTCTCTCTTTCCCGGCCCCCCCCCCCGTGTGTGTGTGGGTGTGTGTGTGTGTGTGTGTGTGTCCCACCCCACCTCCATCTCAAATTGCCTCCAGCTTCTGATCCTCCTGCCTCCACTTCAGAAGTGCTGGGATCAAGATCAGGTTTTAACCACCACAGAGTTTTGCAACTGGTTTTCCTCAGACTTGTATCCTCATGTATAGTTTCCCTTTTACTGATTCTGGTTTGCATCCTTATAGTATGCTAAGTCAAAGCCTTGAGCATGACTAAGTCTAGTTTAATTTAAAAAGAGAGAAAGACAGAGACACACGAGGCAGAGGCAGTGGTGATGCACACCTTTGATGCCAGCAGAGACAGAGGGACTTCTGAGTTCAAGGCCAGCCCAGTCTATCAAGTGAATTCAGGGACAGCTAACTAAGGCTACAAAGTAAGATTCTGTCTTGAAAACTGCACATACATTCCCCCCCCCAAAGGAAAAAAAAATATGAGACATCAGCAGTGTCTTTTTCTTAATCTTTTTCCTCTTCTTCCTCCTCCTCCTTTTTTTTTGTTGTTTTGGTTTTTTTTGAGACAGAGTTTCTCTGGGTAAATGTCCTGGCTACCTGGAACTCACTTTATAGTCCAGGCTGGCCTCAAATTCACAAAGATCTATTTGCCTCTGCCTCCTGAGTGCTAAGATTGAATGTGTGTGCTACCTTGCCTGGCTAGACAGTGTTTCAAAATAAATCCAGGCTAACTCCAAACTCACCATTCTCCTGCGACCACCTCTCAAATGTTGGGATCATAGATATATACCACCATATTTGGCTAATAATTTTATAACATAAGCTTTAAAGCCAGGTGGTAGTGGTGCATGCACAAGTCTTTAATCCTAGCACTTGGGAGGCAGAGGCAGGTGGATTTCTGAGTTCAAGGCTAGCCTGGTCTACAGAGTGAGTTCCAGGACAGCCAGAGCTACACAGAGAAACCGTGTCTCAAAAAAAAAAAAAAAAAAGGTGAGAACAAGGCCATTCCATCATGGATGTGAAGGAATCTTAAGGACTTAAGACTCACTTCCCCGTAGCTTACAGTTAACACTTGCTGGAACCGGTTTTGTTTGTTTGTTTGTTTGTTTTTGTAGACAAGGTTTCTCTGTGTAGCCCTGGCTGTCCTGGAACTCACTCTGTAGACCAGGCTGTCCTCGAACTCAGAAATCCGCCTGCCTCTGCCTCCCAAGTGCTGGGATTAAAGGTGTGCACTACCACCACCCAGCTCGGGTTTTGTTTTTTTTTTTTTTTTCCTCTGAGTGTTTAGAAGGCCACTCCATTCCCAGTATGTGTGCGTTCTGTCTCGGTCTCTGTCTCCCTCTTTCCCCCTACCCACTTCTAATTACAGATAAGAATGTAAGTGCTCAAGTCTTGTTCTAGTGCCATGCCCGCCTGCTGCCATGCTCCCACATGTGATCATGGACTCGCCCTCTGGAAATGTAAGCGCCCAATAAACTATTTCTTCTTTCCATTGTCTTCACAGCAATAGAAAAGTAACAAGACACATATGTACATACATACATACATACAGACAGACATACATACATATATAATCAAGCAATTATTAGTGAAAAGTAGAAATCATCAATTTTTTAAAGATTATGGACCTAATAACTTTAATTTTTCAAAAGCACATGCTTTTCAAATGTCCTCACTAGCACACAGTATAAACTACTTCTCGTAAGGTAGATTAACCCACAGGTAGAACTGCAAAGGAATGTCTGTAGACTATAAATGAAGATGTCAAAGACTTCTTAAGGAATCCAAAATGATAAAGAAGAGTGAAAAAAAAGGATTTTACCAGAGTCTAGTGAGCCCCACTTGGCGAAGCAGCTGATTGCAGTTGCTTGGCCACCTATACAGAGTTAGACTGAGGTAAGGGGGGTTTTACAAAACTGGCCTCACATCGTGAGCTTTTTTGACTAATGCTGCTTACATGTGTTGCTAGCTTTAATACCAACCCATTTTAGATCTGTTTGACTTATGTTCCAAAGAAGCTTTCTTGCTTGATTTCTTCCTTCCTTCCTTTCTTTCCTTCTTTCTTTCGTTTTTTTGAGACAGTGAATCTCCATGTAATTAGCCCTGGCTGTCCTAAAGTTTACTCTGTAGTCCAGACTGGCCTTGAACCCCTATCCACCTACCTCTGCCTCCTCAGTGCTGGTGAGAAAGGCATGTGCCACCCTGCCCCTATGTCTTTTCTTCAGTCCATTTCATAAACTTTCTGACACAGAATTCAGATAGAGATGAAATGCATGCTTGCTGTTTTCAGTTTTCCACATCTGCAAAAACTGGGTTGAGAATCTGCAACCTGGCAACAAAAGTATCCATTGGAGGCAGGAAACAAAGATGAGCTCATGGTGCCGACTCAAGGCCTTGACACAGAAACACGATGCTCCCTAGGCTGCTGGGAGCTGCAGCTTGGACGACTCCGACTGACGCAGATTGTAGACTTTAGAGCTCACACACTTGGATGGGACAAAGTTGATGAGAGAATTCCACAGATCTGCAGTGTAGAAGCATTCTATAATTTGTGAGGATAGTGGGTGCAGTAGCTCAGGCCTGTAGTCTCAGTCCTTGGGAGATACAGGTAGGGAATTCAGGAGCTCGAGCTCGGGGTCATCTATCAGCTACAAAGGGGGGACAAGGCCAACCACTGACATGAGAGCATTTTTTTTTTTAATGAATAGTAAAAAATTAAAACATCACAGAGCATGATAAACCCTTTAAATCCCAGAACTCAAGAGGCAGGTGGGTTTCTGAGTTTGAGGCCAGTCTAGTCTACAGAGTGAGTTCCAGGACAGCCAGGGCTACAGAGAGAGAGAGATCCTGTCTTGACAAAAGCACCCCCCACCCCTAAAAAAACAAACAAAAAAGACATGTACTCTACTATTGAGTTACACCCCCACTCAGATCATAGCAGAGGATTTACTGATTAGTACATAAGTGTATGAAAACCATAGCCCATTCATGGGATAATTAGTTCAGTGTTACAGACCTGTCTAACAAATCGTATAAAGGAGATGAAGACCAAATAGATCATGCCATTTTCAAGGAACTTAATTATATCCCCAAATAAAGTTGAAAATGTATAGGTTAAAAAAATCCAGCATCCAATACAAGATTATCAAACCAAGAGTGGTAGGGCCTCCAGTAATCTCAGCAAGAGGCAGGAGATAATGCCTCTGGGACCACCTGGGCACAAGCAAAACTTCATCTCAAACAAACAAAACAAAACTTACTAGGGGCTGGAGAGATGGCTTGGTGGTTAAGACCAGAGTTCAGATCCCAGGGACCATGTAACAAACTGGGTGTCCTGAACCTACCTATAATCCCAGATCCCAGCGGAGCAAAGACAGGAGTTTTGGTTTTTGTTTTGTTTTTTTTTTTTTGGGGGGGGGGAGAAGAGGAGGAGTCACAGGTTTTGATAAAGACCTTGATCCAGAGAACAGGTGGAGGGTGATAGAGGACACCCTATTCTGGTCTCCACAGAGATTAGAAGATCCCACAGTCCCCTCACACTCACACAGATAGACAGACACATATAAACACAGAGAGAGCTGGAGAGGTGCCTCAGCAGTTAAGAGCATTTGCTGGGGGCTGGAGAGATGGCTCAGTGGTTAAGGGCACTGACTGCTGCTCTTCCAAAGGTCCTGAGTTCAATTCCCAGCCACATGGTGGCTCACAACCATCTGTAATGGGATCCAATGCCCTCTTCTGGTGTGTCTGAAGACAGCTACAATGTACTCATATAAATAAAATAAATCTTAAAAAAAAAAAAAAAAAAAAAAAAAAAGAGCATTTGCTGTTCTTGCAGAGGACCTGAGCAGAGTTTGGTTCCCGGAATCCACATAGTGGCTCACAATCATCTGTAACTCCAGATCCAGGGGATAGGATGCCCTCTGGCAACCTCTCCTGGTACCAGACACACAGATGGTGGACAAACATACATGCATGCAAAACACTCATATTCATAAAATGAAAACTCTAAAGGAGAATGTGTGTGAACATGAAGTGGTGTTTACTCTATTTATTGTTGTTTTCTTTGTGTAGCCCTGGCTGTCCTAGCACTCAGGCTGTACATCAGGTTAGCCTTGAACTCATGAGATCTGCCTGCCTCTGCCTCCTGAGTGTCAGGATTAAGGGTGTGTGCCACCACCCTCAGGCAACTACATCTACAGCTGGAGGTTTGGCCTTCAGTCACTTTGGTGGGAGTGGAGAGGCAAGCTCCTATAACGTAGCCTAGGCAGCTCTCAAGTTCAAAATCCTCCTGCCTCCGTCTTCTCAATTTGGGGATTCCACATGCTGTCCTGAGAGGAAGGGAGCAAGCAGGGAGGGAGCTCTGTAAACATGAACCTGCCACAGTTTTCGTTCCCCTCAGTGTCAGGCAGCTGCAGACAGGAAGAGCAGGCAGCAGCAGCAACTGCTGTTAGGACAATCTTACCATCTCTGTGCACTTTCCTCACTAGGACCCTTGACCCTTGACAACCGTCAGCATTGCAGCAGCTCTGTAGTGAGGCAGGCTCTCTGGGACTCAGCTGGGACCAGCACCTGCAGGTTCTGACTTGGCCACTTAAGTCTTATCACTTCTCCACTTTCTTGTTTTCTGTGCTTTTTTTTTTTTTTTTTTTTTAATTCCTGCCCTAGCCTCTCCTTAAATTGTTTAGCCATTTTTTTTGGCTCTTTCCATAAAACTCAGTGGTGACAACTCAGGATACCTCTCTCTGCTGAGATTGCAATCTGGAGCCAGCATGTGAGCCTTCAAGCCTAATATCACTCAGAACTTGGAGAAGGGGGTGGGGCAGGGTCCAGTATCACCTACCCACCATGGACTCTGGTATGAGAAGCTCCCAGGCCTCTGAAGCGTCTTCAACAATTAAGTGGCAGTTGCCTTCTCTCTGAGCTTGGGAATTTGGCACTGGTGACAAGCTGGGCTACTGAGACCCTAGCAGCAGACAGAGAGCAGGCATCAGAATCCTGAGGAGAAGCACCAAGACCTCTTGAGTTAGAAGCACTGGCTGTGCATGATCCAGCCACTCTGGGAGCTGAGGGAAGAGGCTCGCCCAGCTGAGCTCTGTAGTAGTCCCAAATAGTGCTGGGAAACCAGGCATGGATTGTTGGGACAGCCTATGCCAGGACCTCTTCAGCTGTGAAGCAGGAAGGCTGGTTCTCTTTAGCCACCTCACTGCCACCCCCAGCACTCTTAATCCTTCAGACCACCACAGCTCGCAGCCTCCACTGTTTTTTGCCTCTTTGCTGCCTCTTTCTTAGTGAGTGTTATCAGTTTAGCACAGGCTGCTGAAGACAGGCAGAGAAAGACCTCCTGGGAGGAGCCCTTATCAGGCTTGATGTGGCAACATCAGGGAGACACACAGAAGAGTTTCTCCCAGGCACCTCATTTTCCGCCACCCTGCATGCACACAACAGAAAAGACAAAGAGGCTAAAGAAATTAATGACCCTAAGGACTGTACAACAAACTTAGCAGGCCATGCAGACTCGGACATGCCTGTAGTCCTGTCACTCAGGAGATGGAGGATAAGTACATTCATCTTCCAGGCAAGTCAGGGACGCATTGAAGATCCTGTCTCAAAAAGGAAGTATTCAATAAAACATAGCCAAAGGACTTTTTTTTTTAATCTTTAATTATGTGTATGTACAGGCAGAGGTTCTGGCCTAGGACTTGAGTTACAGGCACCTGGCATGCTGGGAATTAAACTCAGGTCCTCTGAAGGAGTAGAGTGAGCTCTTAACGGCTGCGCCACCTCTCCGGGGACCCCAATGGACATTAAAAACAGCAAATAACCTAGAAGTTGATGAAACGCGCAGAAAACAAGTTGCTCGTATTGGGAGTAAAGTGAGTAATAAATTTGGAGATTTTTTCTTTTTTTTTTTTAAAGATTTATTTATTTTACTTATGAGTACACTGTAGCTGTCTTCAGACACACCAGAAGAGGGTGTTGAATCTCATTATGGATGGTTATGAGCCACCATGTGGTTGGTGGGATTTGAACTCAGAACCTCTGGAAGAGCAGTCAGTGCTCTTAACCATTGAGCCATCTCTCCAGCCCTGGAGATTTTTTTCTTATTCATTTTATTATTTCTTCTTTTACATTTAAAAATATTTTTATTTATCTGGTGTTTGGAAGGGCCATGGGCCATCATGCACGCATGGAGGCCAAAGGTTTACAGGAGGCTCCTTCTATCTACCTGCTGGTTCTGAGGATCAGACGCAGATGGTCGTCATCTTGGCCATGAGTGCCTTTACCAGCTGAGCCATCATCTCACCAGCCCTGGGATTTTAAGATTTTTTTTTTTTAAATGTGTCTCTGTGGATCTGAGATTCCCCTGGAGCTGGAGTTAGGTGGCTCTCATCAGTCCACAGTAGGTGCTAGAGATCTGTGCTCGGTTAGGTCAAGAACGCCTAACCACGGAGCTCTCTCTCCAACTCCAGGGTTTTGTTGGTGAAGATAGAGTCTCACTATGTAGCTCAGGCTGGCCTCAAGCTTATTATGTAGCCCAGGATGGACATGAACTCCAGATCCTACCACAGGAGTCTCTGAAGGGCAGCAAGTCCTGCTGTGCACCATTATACCTAGCTTAGAAATGAAACATTGAGCCGGGCAGTGGTGGCGCACGCCTTTAATCCCAGCACTTGGGAGGCAGAGGCAGGCGGATGTCTGAGTTCAAGGCCAGCCTGGTCTACAGAGTGAGTTCCAGGACAGCCAGGGATACACAGAGAAACCCTGTCTCGGAAAACAAAAAAAAAAAAACAAAAACAAAAACAAAAAAAAAAAGAAAGAATGTTCAAAGATTGGAAAGCATCCCCTCAGAAAAAGAAAGGAAAAGATGGGGCTGGAGGCGGCTTGGGATCCCCACTTTCAATTCCCTGCACCCATGAGGTGGCTCACAATTATCCATAACTCCCGTCCCAGAGGTCGGGCAATAGGCACCACCTCTGCCTATGCATACATGCAGGCAAAAAACATTCACATGATAAATAAATCTCTAGGGGCAAACAGAGTGGGGTTTTGGTGTTGGTTGGTTTTTTTTATTTTGTTTTTGAAACAGGGTTTCCCCATGTGTTCCTGGCTGTCCTGGACTTCACTATGTACATAAGTCTGGCCTCCAACTCAAATCCACAGGTCTCTGCTTCCCCAGTGCTGGAACTAAAGACATGGGCCACCATCCCTGGCCAAGAGGACAAGTTTTTAACAGCCTTATGCAAATTTGTGTTGTCTAAAACAGAACATTGCCAACAACAACAACAACCTATAGGCTGCGGTTGGCTCACTAGGAAGACCACTCGCTGTGCAAGCCAGAGGACCTGAGTTTCAATCCCAGGCACCCCTTTAGAAGCTGTGTATGGCTCTACAGCTTTGGGAAGAGTAACAAGCAGATCCCTGAGCACGCTGGCCAGCCAGCCGCGATAAAACTGCAAGATTCAAATTCATTGAGACCTGGTCTCAAGGGAGTAAACACTCAACATTCTCATGGGGCCACCCTCCCAAGAGCAGTTGTGCAAAAGCACACCACTGCGAACCTATGAAGAGGCTGCCCCCACTATTGTCTAATACCCCTGAAGGTATCCTAAAGAATAAGTGCAGCTATCTTGCCCTCCAAGTCCTTCTCTGGCCAAAGTATATCTGCTAGACTTCCTCGGGATAGGCTTCTTCTAGCTTCCCTCCTCTCCTTTCTCCAGGGCAAACACACCGTTGGGTTGTCTCGTTGTCTCGCTGGGGCCAATTAGCTCTCCCTCTGCCCAAACTCTGCGGGACTACAGATCCCACGCCTGCGGTCCAGCACCCCAGGGACACAGTTCCCAGCCCACCCGGTTGATGGTCCTCACCTCCAGCTCTTTGTCTCTGTGCTCCTAGACACAACCGGAGCCTACCTCCACCCACCCCCCCCCCCCCGGTCTGTTTCTCTCCCCCCCCCCCCCCCTCCCTCCCTCCCTCCCTCGCTCCCTCCCTCCCTCTTGTGCTCCGTGTCCTCCGCCCTCCCTCCCTCCCTCTCTCTCTCTCTGTCAGCACTTACCTAGAGGAGGAACTTGGCAGTTATAGCTGAGGAGTTAGAGGCTTGTTTACTGTCACTGTGGAAACCTCCAGGAGCCTACTCCCAGTGGGACCTGTTCCACAGTTCCCTCGTGTGCAGAGCCTGGGGAAGCCCCGTGACCCCCAGCTCTCTACTCCTGCTCAGCCACTCCCCAGGAACCTGGGAACAGTAGCAAGGATCTGGGTTTTGCTATATCAAAGTGGTAAGATAGGAAGCGAGAGGCTGAGGCAGGAGGATAAGAATTTATAGGCTGACTATGGTAGCCAATAAGTCTCTGTCTCTTAGAGAAGTAAACAAAATCAGGAGAGGCCCAATGATGGAGAATGCACTTAGCATTCTTAAGGCTTTGAGTTCAATCAGCACCCAAACAGTAACACAGAGAAATATATAAAATAGGGTCTCAATTACAAAATCTGGCCTCTGTTAAACTTGCTTTGTAGCTGAGGCTGGTCTTTTTGGAGCAGAGGCTGGCCTTAAACTTGAAGTTGGTTAGAACTTGTATTGTTTCTGGAAATAAAGCAAGGGGCAGTGTACTACTCTAATCCCAGTCCTCTAAGGAGGTAAGAAGACCAGGAGTAAAAGCCACCCTCTGCCACTTAATGAGTTTAAGGCCCAGGCTACAGGCTATCTGAATCCTAAGACACTATTTCAAACAACAAAAGTAAAAATAAAGAAAGAAGAAAATACGATATCAGGCTCATCCCTCAGCTTGGCAGGATGTCTTGAAACCCAGTGACAGGACAACCTAATCTCTTTGTCTTCTTTGCCATTTAGGGTTTGTTTTGTTTTTTGTTTTTTTCTTTTTTTGGTTTTTCGAGACAGGGTTTCTCTGTGTAGCCCTGGCTGTCCTGGAACTCACTCTGTAGACTAGGCTGGCCTTGAACTCAGAAATCTGCCTGCCTCTGCCTCCCAAGTGCTGGGATTAAAGGCCTGTGCCACCACCGCCCGGTGCCATTTAGTTTTCTAAGTGTTTGCTGAGAGTCAAATTTATTTTCCTCTAGGGACTGTTTTATTTTGGACTGGCTCACACAGCTTGCTTTCTCATACAATCCAGAAACACATGCCCTGGGCACCACACACAGTGCGCAGGGCCCTCCCACATCAACTATCAGTCAAGACAATGCCAGCTCTCAGACATGCTCACAGGCCAACCTGATGAAGGCAATTCCTCAGTGAGATCCCTCCCCAAGTGACTCCAGTCTGCTTAAGGTAGACAGAGACTTCACAGATGACTTTTGAAACAAGGTCTCGCCGGGCAGTGGTGGCGCATGCCTTTAATCCCAGCACTTGGGAGGCAGAGGCAGGTGGATTTCTGAGTTCGAGGCCAGCCTGGTCTACAGAGTGAGTTCCAGGACAGCCAGGGCTACAACAGAGAAACCCTGTCTCGAAAAACCAAAAAAACAAAACAAAACAACAACAACAAAAAAAGCAGGCTGAGCAAGCCATGAGGCTGCATCCCTCTATGACCTCTGCATTGGCTCTGTCTCTAGGTTCCTGCCCTGCTTGAGTTCCTGTCTTGTCATTTTTTGATGATGAACAGTGATGTGGAGGCATAAGCCAAATAGACCCTTTCCTCTGCAGCCTGTTTTGGTCATAGTGTCTCATCACAGCAATAGTAACCCTAACTATGACAGTTATCAAGAAAAACAACAAATGCAGCCGTGTTGGGATCGTTAAGTTAGTGCACTTACTATGGAGATCAGTGTGGAGGTCCCGGGAAAACTAAATTTATATTCCAGCTACATAACTGCTGAGGAGAATTGCTGAAACCATCCTGGCTTGGGCCCTTGATCCCTCACTAGGGATGGCCAGGCAATGAAGGTAATGCACATACATATGTACAGAAAAGCTAGAATCAGGTGAGACTGTCACGTGATGGAGGCACCTACTGCCCTGGAACCAGAGCCTCAGCCTGTTTATTACCTTCAGCTCAAGGGGAGGAGTTAGCAAGTCTCAGCACCAGGTCTCAGTAGGCTGGCTTCCTAGAAGTTTGTGTATATGCTGGTCAATCCCTGGGACTTGGACCAGGGAAGAATTTAGCCATGGAAACAGAGCTTCTGTCAAATATACCCAGGACCAAGGAAAGCCACTGTCCCAGCAGATATGATGAGTTTACGGTTCGTATTTTGTTTTCGTTGCTTCATCCCTCTGAGCTTCATCCAAAGAAGGCTTTCCACCTTCCCATGGATTCCAGGAGTTGGTCTGTGTTGTAGCTGTGCCCATGTCTATGGTAAACTCACTCAGGACTTCAGTCACTGAGGACTTCCTATGTTCCCGACATATAATAAACCCAAAAGGCATGAAAGTCAGCATACAAACAGAGTCCTGCACATCCATGTCACTGTGGCTTAATTTTCCGTGTCAACTGTGGCTTAATTCTCGGTAGCCAAATCATCATAGATGTTCTTCAGTAGGGGGACTAGGGAAAGAAAAGGTGACATTTACACCCACCATTATTTTATTCATGTATAAGGAAGGACTGGGCCTGGGGAGATGGCTAGGTCAGTAAAGTGCCTACGAAGCAAGCAGGAGGACCCATGTGTGGATCCCAGCACCACACGAAAGCCAGGCATGGCTGAGCACATCTGTAACCCCAGCACTGTGTCCAGTAGAGACATCAGAGCCTATTTGCTGGCCAGACTGCTCAATTAGAGAATCTGTCTTAAAAAATAAGGCGGGAGACAAAAGAAGACACCCCACACTGATCCCTGGTCTCCACACACAGCCTCACATACTCCCAACACACACACACACACACACGGGAAAATAAGACAAAACATCAGAGTTTTAAAAATCTAGAGGCTGGTCTACAGAGTGAGTTCCAGAACAGCCAGGGCTACACAGAGAAACCCTGTCTCGAAAAAAAAAAACAAAAAAAAAACTAGAGGCATGTGTAAAGAACATGTTTTCCCAGTGTGCATCTCAACAGAGAAAAGCCATGATTACAAGAATTTAGCCATAGCTGGGCTATGGTGGTACATTTCTTTAATCCCAACACTCAGGTGGATCTCTGAGTTCAAAGTAAGCCTGGTTTACAGAGCGAGTTCCAGGACAGCCAGGGCTACACAGAGAAACTCTGTCTTGAAATTAAAACAAAACAAAACAACCCATAAGAATTTAGCCATGGAAACAGGGCTTCTGCCAAGTATGGCCAGGACCAAGGAAAGCCAACATCCCAATAGGAATGATGAGTTTTCACTTCACATTTGCTTTTCATTGCTTTTACAGTTTTGACAGTGTTATGTGGCTATTTTTTCCAAACTGAAACTTTCCCTAAGAGGAGGCTTTTAGACTCTTGAAATTTACTAGGCTCAAGAAAAAGAAGGGACAGAAAGTTAAAGATTCACAAGACCCTTCTGTCAAGGGTATGTTAGCAAACAATAGCTAGGGAAAAGACTTTTCGGTGCTGCTGCCTGCAGCTCTCCTGAGTGGTCACACACTGGGGTGAGGTTTTTGGTAACATGGGTGCCATGGGTAACCCCACGCTCTTGTGAGTGACTCCAGTATACTGTTGGCTCATCATGGTGGCTTGGGTGTAATTGTGTCTTTAGTCTGTCGTCTGTGTTCTATTTGGAGTGAACAGGAGTTCACATGGCTCCTGGAGAAGTCACCCAACACAGCCCCTAAACAGAGACTTGAGAGAACCAAACATGAACTAGAGTAGTTGTATGGCCCCTACCAAGGAACACAAGACACACAACTGGGGCTGATCCCTCTGAGAACAGAGCACCTGGAGGGACAATCTTGATATGGTTATTTCCCCTATAAGTTATGGGATGGCCTATATGTGGCCCTTGTTCTGGGTGATGAAACACAAAACCAGGGCTTAGCTGAAGGTAGAGATTGAGGTTTGCCAAAGAGATCACGATCCACAGGTTGGGAACCGCTGGAACAGAGAGACACAAGATAATTCATGTAAACATGCCTATTCATGTTCTTCTGTATAACTACCTCAAAGTTTTGCCTTGATTGTAGGGAGGGAAAGGACAGAGATACCTTCATGATTAAAATCTACGAGAAACTTCATTTAGTTTGCAATAACATCTAGAACATTAGGCAGTTCATTCCCATGTGTCAGAATAAATATAACACAGGAACAAGTAACATATTTTAAATGGTATTTATTGTTCATTATTCAAGGTGGCACAGCCGCTGTGCTGGGGATGGGAAAGGCTTGTGAGGCGAGGGTTCTGCCACTGAGTTAAGTTTGGCGCTTGCCTTTTATGTTTCTGTGATTTAAGCTTCATTATTTTCTGTCAGCCTCTTAAATAATTGGAGTGATTTTCGTTTTCTTCTCTTTTTGGTGTTTCGAGACAGGGTTTCTCTGTATAGCCCTGGCTGTCTTGGAACTCACTCTGTAGACCAGGCTGGACTTGAACTCAGAGATCCTCCTGCCTCTGACTCCCAAGTGCTAGAATTAAAGGCAGGAAACACCACATCCAGCTTGATTTTAGTTTTGTATACTCTTATTGTTTTCTAAGAGTGCTCTTTGTATATGGAGGCACAGATACACCAATGAGTTGCATGCATAAGGATAACAACAGCCCATAACTCACAGTCTTTGCTAATATTTTCCCCAGGTCGTCATAAGAGAGTGAGAACTTCTCAGAAGAATACCCTGTTCCCCAGACTCTGCTGGTAGCCAGGGGCACTACGTGTTTGTAAGGGCCACTGGAGACATTTAGGAGTCTAGAGAGTCAGTTTATCCCGGCAGGATATACAAATGACCTGCAAATGAGTTGGCTGCAAGGAGACCCCTGAGTTTAGACAAGTGAAGGAGAAAAAGCTGTTCTGAAGTCTGTCTGAAGACTCCAGAGAAAGAGTAAAGGCAAAACTACCAGTAACATGTTTCAAAACAACCTTCTAGAGCTTGGAAAGGGGGTTATTTATTTTATGCATATGAGTGTTTTCCTGCATACATATTCGTGCACCATACGTGCATGCTTGGTGCCCACAGAGGCCAGCCAGCAACGGCCATTGAATCTTCTGGAACCAAAACTACAGATGGTTGTGAGCCACTGCATGGGTTTTGGGAACAGAACTGAGGTCCTTGGCAGGTTCTCTTAACTCCTAGTCCGTCTCTGTACTCTGTAGCCCTAGCCCCCCTCTAGAACACAGACACACAACTTAGTCATAAGACTATGATACAACACTCTAGAAAAAGATACAATTGAATAGTTTTTGAAAGTTAGCATTGTGTAAGCCAAGCCAGGTAGGGTGGTGCACACCTTTGGGAGGCAGAAGTGGGCAAGTCTCTGAGTTTGAGGCCAGCCAGTTCTACAGAGTGAGTAAGCCAGGGCTACACAGAGAAACTCTGTCTCAAAAAGCTAAAACAAACGAACAAAAATGTCATTAAAAAAGATGTCATGGTCATCCTCATCTACATAGAAAGTTAGGTCCAGCCTGGGCTACATGAAACCTGTCGCAAAGACAAATACCTTACCATAGGCTCAGAAGGCTTCTGCACTTCAAGACAGGCATAGAATCAACACTTGTCAGAAAACCACATTTACCTCTCAGTAGCAAGGCTGAGAGAACTCTGTGAAGGTGGTGCTGCACACCGGAAGTTCCTGTGCTCTTGCTGAGGAAGTGGAAGCAGGTGGAGCTTGAGTCTGAGGCCAACTTGTGCTACATCCGCTAAAGCCTGGAGAAAAAAAAAAAACGGAGGGAGGAAATTAAGTGGGGATGGGGGGAGGAGGAGGGAGGAAGAGGGGGGAGGAAGGGAGGAGGAGGAGGAAGGGAAGAGGTGGAGAGGGAGGAGGAAGTGGGGAAGGGAGGGGGGAGGAGGGGGAGGAGGATCCCTAGCTTGTCAGTGAGTCCCAGCTGCTGAAGCAAGGAGTTTGTCAGCTTGTTAGCCCCGTTCTGACCTTTCGTTTATCTGTTAGGGTTTAAAGGGAGAAACACCCACAGGAAATGTATGCATGGGCTGCTATAGTGATTTGTCCTTACACAACAGAGGGAACAGAGAGAAACAGGCACGGAAACTGTTCTCTGAGTTTGATGGTGGGGTGTGTAGAAGGCGGGCCTCCTACACCAAGTGACTCAGTTCCCTGTCCTGCGTTTCCAAGGAGTGGGTGTGAGGGAGGGGGGCACTAGGAGCCAAAACTATAGTTAGAGAGTGGCAACTGCTTCAGGCCTTAGACAATGTGCCGGTCCTCCAAATATTGCTCGCTCTCTGCAACCCATTCCCAGCAGAGGATTCTGGGTGTTGTGGTTCAGGAAATGCTCTGTAGAAAGCAGCCATAGTGACTTTGCAACATCTAGGGATGTTCTGTGGGCCGCTGGCGGGTGGGAAGACTAATGGCTCCTGAAGGCGGGCATTATATTGTGCTTCTGAGGAAAGTTGGTTTTGTCCAAAGAAGCTCCAGTTTCTATCTATTTGATTTGGTTGTGTGCCCCCGCCCCCAGCACCCGTGTGTGAGTGTTTGTGTGAGTGTGTGTGTGAGTGTGAGTGTGTGTGTGTGTGTTCAGCTAAACTGGCTGGCCAGAAAGCCTGTGTTTTCCTTCTGTCTCTAAAGCCCAAATCTGGGATATGGAGATTCACTGGGCCAATCTTTAAGTGCTTGCTCTTTAAGTGCTTGCTGGGGATCCAAACAGATCTGCATGCTCAAGCAGCAAACACTACGTACTGAGCCATCTCGCTTGGCTTCTCTGGCTTGTCTCTTTGCTTTGTTTGTACCATGGCCTAGTTGAATCTTTTACCATCCCAACCCTCTTTTTTCCTGCCTCCAAAAAAAAAACAAAAAAACAAAAAACAAACAAAAAAAAAACAGAATCTCAAGAAATAGCCTTGACCCACCTGGTGCTTAGTAGTAGACCAGGTTGGCCTCAAAACTATAGAGATCTATCTGCTTTTGCCTCCAGAGTGCTGGCATTAAAGGCATGTGGCACCAAACCTAGCTAATTTGATCCTTTGAGATAGTCTCACTATGTAGTCCTGGCTGGTCTGGAATTAACTGTAGAGACCAGGCTGGCCTCAAACTCACCAAGATTTGTTTGCTTCATGTTTTTTATTTTATTTTTTGTAAGGCTGTGTCTCACTAAATTGTCAAGGCCAATTGGAACTCACTCTGTAATCCAGACAGACTGGGATTATAGGATTATACCAGTAGGTCCATTGTACGTATGTATGTATGTATGTATGTATGTATGTGTGTATTGTGTAGTATGTACGTATATATGCATGTACATATGATATACGCATATGTGATGTATGTGTGTATGTATGATATATACATGTATGTATAAATGTATGATATATGTGTGTATGTATGATGTATCTATGATGTATGCATGCATGTATTTTGTTTTACAACTTGTCATTCTCTTGCATCTGCCTCCTCAGTTCTGAGATCAATCTTGTCCTTTCATTGTTACATATACCAAAGTACTTTGTTTTTTTTGATTTTTTGTTTTTTTGTTTTTGTTTTTTGGTTTTTTTTTGGTTTTTCGAGACAGGGTTTCTCTGTGTAGCCCTGGCTGTCCTGGAACTCACTCTGTAGACCAGGCTAGCCTTGAACTCTTGAACTCAGAAATTTATTATTTATTTACTTATTTTTTTTCCGAGACATGGTTTCTCTGTGTAGCCCCGGCTGTACTGGAACTCACTCTGTAGACCAGGCTGGCCTCAAACTCAGAAATCCGCCTACCTCTGCCTCCCAAGTGCTGGGATTAAAGGCGTGCGCCACCACCGCCTGGCCCAAAGTACTTTGTTAAACTAATCATTAATTTAAAAACTACCTCTGACTTTCTTCCTCTCTGTTGTGGGTCAGAAAACTCCAAGGTTGACATTATCAAAACTGTCATTACAAAGACCTAAAGCATTCACCACTTTTGCAGAATAAAATATTGTTAGTTCTCAACCCAAGGACAAAGGGCTCACTGAAGTGATCCTTATTTAACATATCAAATCAAACCTGGCCACCAGGATTTCCCAGCATCCCTCAGACTCTTCCTGTTACCGGGTTTGTCTGTCATACCAGTGCCCCTACCCTAAACTTGTGCAGCCCAGCCCTGGTCTTTCCCCAGTTGCCCTCCTCTATATATTCTCCAGCCATCTTCATTACCTGCACCTTTTGTCTACCCTTTACTCTCCTGGTTTTCCTCTCTCCCCACCCATCTCCTCAAACAGCCTACCTCAGGATCCTGTTCACTTGAACCCTTCCAGATGCCTCTGGCTATGCTCGCCCTAGTATCTACAATAGGCTTTCTCCACCTACCTTGGAGCAGTCATGGCCTCCCTTTTTCTCTCTCTCCCGCTTGCTTGCTTTCTTTCTTTCTTTCTTTCTTTCTTTCTTTCTTTCTTTTCATTCAAATGTGATTTCCCCCCTTTTTTTCAAGACAAGTTTTCTCTGTGGAGCCCTGACTTTCCTGGAACTCAATTCTGTAGACCAGATCTTCTTGCCTCTCTGCCTCTAGTGCTGGCATTAAAGGCGTGCACCTCCAAGTAGTTTTTTTTTTAAGTTTTTGTTTTATTTATTTATTTATTTATTTATTCATTACATGTAAATACACTGTAGCTGTCTTCAAACACCCCATAAGAGAGCATCAGATATCATTGTGGATGGTTGTGAGCCACCATGTGGTTGCTGGGATTTGAACTCATGACTTCTAGAAGAGCAGTCAGTGCTCTTAACCACTGAGCCATCTCACCAGCCCTCCAAGTAGTTTTTAAGAAAATATATATCAGCAGTACATATTGCTGAACAATTATCAAGTCCTAAAAAGGAGAAAGAGTGTCTCCTAAACAAGCACAGGTAAAGAGCTGGAGTGCCTGAAGCCCGGGATCCTAACACTGAGGCCGGAGGCTGCCGGCGGGAGTGCTTGCACACCTTTAGTACCAGCAGTCTGGAGGCCGATACAGGTAGATCTCTGAGTTGGAAGCCAGTCTGGTCTACCTAAAGAGTTCCAGGTCAGCCAGAGCTACACAGAGAAAGACTATCTGGAAAAATCAAAACAAAACAAAACAAAAAAAACCTAAACCAAAACAAAAGAAAAAACGTAGTGATTGTCTAAGGTGGAAGAGGATCATGGGCTACCGATGTAGAGAGAGACTGGAACTCAAAAATTCAAGGGCTGCGGACTGAGCTCTGTGATAGAACATCTGTCTTTCAGGGACATAGTTCTTTCTTCCGTCATCTGTACCTGAGGGTAGACTCTATTCAATGAGGAGCACAGTGTCAAGCTCTCACAGGGAGCCCTCAGTTTCCCTCCTGGCCCGGCTCTGTCCTCCAGCCCTCAGTTTCCCTCCTGGCCTGGCTCTGTCCTCCAGCCCTCTTTCCTAGAGGAGGAAGGCTCAAGAACCAATAGCCCTCTTTTGGCTGTCCAAATCATTGACCCCTACACTTGCCAGGAACTGGTGCTCAGTCAGGAATGTGAGGCTAATGGAGGACTAAGATCAGTGTCCTTTCCACCTATCCAACCCTGCTGGGTGTAAAAGAGAAGCTACCATAGAGATAGGCACAAGGACACACAGCAATAATCCCAGCCTCAGGATGAGGCAGGAGAATTGACTGATACAGAGGAAATCCCAGAACCAAACAAAACAAAAACACCTACCAATAGCCAGCTGGGCGGTGGTGGCGCACACCTTTAATCCCAGCACTTGGGAGGCAGAGGCAGGTGGATTTCTGAGTTCGAGGCCAGCCTGGTCTACACAGTGAATTGTTCCAGGACAGCCAGGGCTACACAGAGAAACCCTGTCTCGAAAAAGCCTAAAAAAAACAAAGCAAAGCAAAACAAAACAAACAAACAAAAAAACCCACCTACCACAGCTACGAACGCTAACATTTATAATCATACTCTCTGCCTCCAAAGAGAGTCAGGTGAACGGTCACCCTCCCTACAAAGGGAGTTTGAGGCTGTCCTGGAGGCTACTGTAGTCTTAAAAAGACAGAAGACTGCAGTGGGGCTGGGTCACTAATAAGAACCCATGCTGCTCTTACCGAGGAAGTGAAGTTTGATTTGCAGCTCCCATATCAGATGCTCACAACTGCCTGTAACTCCATCTCCAAGGGATCTAATGCCTCTGGCCTCCTTGGGCACTGGCACATGTGTATACCGGACCCAGAAACACATTACTTTAAAATAATAAATCTTTTTTTAAAAGGTTACATTACTTTAAAATAATAAATCTTTTTTTTTTAAGTGACGCTGCAGTAGGAAGAAATTAAGTTTGTTGTATCAGTTGTTTTGGAGACAGGTTCTCAGTAAGTAGTTCTGGCTGGCCTCTGACTACAGACCTCAGAGATCCTCCTGTCTCTGTCCCTAAGTGTTGTGACTACAGGAGTGCACCACCTGCCCCACCCTTCTATTTTATCTTGAGACAGTTGCCCAGGCAGGTCTGAACCTTTCAACCTTCCTACGCCTTTCTTGAGAGTAACTAAACCCATCATCTGGGCTATGCCACTAGGCCTAACTATATGCTTGTTTTCTTACGCATACATAGCTATGAAAAATTTATAAATTAGCCAAAATAAAGAATAACATTTGGACCGGGCGTTGGTGGCAAGTTGCTTTAATCTCATCACTCCGGAGGCAGAGGCAGGCAGACTTCTAAGAGTTCAAGGCCAGTCTGTCTACATAGCAAATTCCATTATAACCAGTGCTATACAGACAAACTCTGGGAACACTAGCTGGGTGTGGTGGTACTTCTTACAGTCCCAAAGCTCGGAAGGCTCACAGAGGAGGAGGAAAATCCAGAATTTGAGGCTAGACTTGGCTAAATAGGGAATTCAAGGCCATCTGGGACCTGCATAAAAAAAAAATCCTGTCTTTCAGGTTTGGTAGTGTACTCAAAGGCAGAGGCAGGTGGATCTCTGTGAATTTCAGGCCAACCTGGTCTACAAATCAAGTTCCAGGACACCTGGGACTATACAGGGAAACTCTGTCTCAAAACCAAAAGCCAAAACAAAAGTAGAGAGAAAAAGATCCTGTCTAAAAATAATGTATGGCAATGTAAGTTATATGATTGTGGTCCCTCTCAAATGTGTTACTATCTTGTGATCAAATAGCTTTAAGAAGCAATTTAAGGAAGGGTTTGTTTTGGCCCAGTTGCCGGCTGCAGTCTATCATTCTGCGCATGTGGTGAGAATGGCTGTGAACTCTGGCAGCAGGAACAGAAGGTGGGATGCACTAAAGTGGTTACAGTAAGTCTGTAACCCTGAATCAGAGAGAGAGAGATGACTGCTGCCACTTGCTTGCATTCTCTTCTGTCCCCTTTAAAAATTAAAAAAGATTTCTTTTATGTGCATGACTGTTTTGCCTGCGTGTGTGTGTGTGTAACCCCCACTAACCGCCCCTATTTATTAAACCTGGGACTCTAGCCCATGGGATGGCCCCATTAATGTTCATAGTGGGTCTTTCTCATCTGCTAAACCTCTGTGAGGAGCAGAACGTGCTTTGAGTGGTTATGTACTGTTAACATAAGCCATGTCGAGAACCAATGCCTCAGATCCATTGGAAACTGGCAGCCTTTCCCATGTGGGGCAGGCTGGGAATTGGGAACACCTTCCCTTAGTCTGAGTAGGAATGTTGGCAGTGTATGTGAAAACTAGCAATGGTAGTTCTCTCCTCCTGGATTGGGATGCTTATTACCTGAAACTGCTCCTACTGAGACCTTCTACTGAGACTAGCTATTCCCACCCCCCTGTGCTGTAGATAACCTCCAGGAGGTTGGGGGTGAGGTGGGGTGGGGTGGTAGTAGTTCATGTGACTCCATCAATAAGCACAACCCACCTGCCCCCAGCTTTTCTGTGTGCACATAAGTCTGTCATTCTGTGGTATCTGTTTTTTATTTGTTCCATTGATCACCCAGTCAAGTCTAGGTGCCAAACCTCTCAGGACATGCTGAGGAAACATTCTTAAACATGCTTAGCAGTTGAAAATGAAAATTGGCCCCGTGTGTGCATGCACATCATATACACATATATTGTCTTTAATTTTTTTTATTATTTGCGTGTGTGTGGTGATGGAGGCCAGAAGAGGGAGTTGGACCACCTAATCCTTCACCCTACCAGCTGGCATTGCAGGCAGTTGTGAGGCAACAGACCTAGGTTCTGGGAATCAAACTCAGGTCCTCTTGAAGAACAATAGGTATTCTTAGCCACAGAGAAATCTCTCCAGCCCCTTGTTTTTTTGACTGGGTTTCTCTTTGTAGTCCAGGTTGGCCTAGAACTCACTATGTAGACCAGCTAGCCTCGAACTTGCAGCAATCCTTTTTGTCCCAAGTATTGGGGATTACAAGTGTAAACCACCACATCTAGCTTAAAATATCTGACTATACTGTACTTACTAGTAGGAAGTTAGA
This sequence comes from Grammomys surdaster, assembly GCF_004785775.1. Lineage (NCBI taxonomy): Eukaryota > Metazoa > Chordata > Mammalia > Rodentia > Muridae > Grammomys > Grammomys surdaster. The sequence continues at coordinate 1,630,656 of NW_021620771.1, read as the reverse complement.
ATATACAGCAAATATACTGGACAAAGGGGTGATTGAGGGCCTGAGTGGGAAGAAGGATGCCGTGAGATGTCACTGTGACTCAGAACAAGGCACGATATAAAAACGAGTTATCTCTAGAATTTCCCGTTTCTGGACCATGGCTTGTCACAGGTAACTGAAATGACATATAGCAAAACCTGGGAAAGAGACTAATGTACTTGGTTACATGGAGTGAACACAGCACCCTGGTGCAGGGCTACTTGGATAATTCAAGAGGTCCAGGGAAAGCCAGACATGGCAGCACACGTGTATAACCCCAGCACTCAGAGGGCAGGAAGATGTCTAGGCCGAGGGCTGCCTGGGTACACAGTTCAGACTCTATCACAAAAAAAGAGGCAGGAGGAGCAAGGCGAGCTGCCAGCACACTTTCACTGCTGTTATGGGGGTGGGGGTGGGGGTTAAGCAGGGCACAGCTTGAAGATTAGCCGATTGGAGTAAATCCTAGAGGCTTTGTGACTGTCTCTAGTTGTCTGGTCCTGGGCTCTCATACAAGTAGGGATAGTATAGGAGCCCTGGTAGAGGAGCTGGCTGGGGCTACATGGAACTCATCAGTGGCAACAAGAGAAGCTGAGTGGCACCTAGCCAGGGCGTAAAAACTGGGTCAAGGCGACATACAGCCATGCTCAAACTACAAAACTATAGCAGGGAGCAGTATTCTGGAGACATTTACATAAACAGAGAACAATTTTGTTAGCTTTCTGATCCTGAAACTTTATTATCTTTTGTGATGTGTCTATCAGTGTGTGTGTGTACTACTGCACCTAAACAGCTGTAGAAGCCAACTTTCAGGGGTTGGTTTTCTCCTCCCACTGCTTTTAGGCAGGTCCCTCATTTCTAACAGGATGCGTAGCCCAGGCCACTGAGCTTCCAGGCAGACCTTCTTCACTTCCCGTCTTGATACAGCATACAAATGTCAATTACCACATTGGGCTTTTGAAAAATGTGGATTCTGGGGATGAAACTCATGCCATCATAGTTGTGTGGTGAGTGCCCTTACCCCCTGAACCATCTGAATAACCTGGGCCTAAAACTGTGACCCCCTCCCCTCCCCCCCTTTTACTCTCTGTTATGTTCAAACTTTGCCTTTAATTTTAAATTACATTTATCTGTTATGCTTTTTCTTTTTTCATTTTTCTTTTTCATTTTTAAAGGCAGGATCTCATTGTGTGGCCCTGGCTATCGTGGAATTCACAGAAATCCACCTGAGTAAAATATTCAGTAACTTTTTTTTTTCTTTTTTCTATTTTTTCTAGTAGTGTCTCCATCATGTAATTGTCTGCCCTGGAACACAGTAAGTAAACCATGCTGGCCTCCAACTGAAGGAGATCCTCCTCCCTCTGCCTCTCCGGTGGTGCTAGGATGAAAGGCCTGAGACATCACTTCAGTTTTTATTTTTGAGACATGTAGAAGAGCTGTGTACCACTGTCCGCCCTGTAACGATTACGGTAGACGAAACTGGCCTGGAATTTATAAAGATCTGCCTGCCTCTGCTTCAGGAGTGCTGGGATTAAAATCTTATGGGACTGTGTTGTCTGAATCTGGAAACTTTAAAGTTTCAATTTAAATTTAAGGGAACAGGACAGATTGTAATTCCTCTTTCCCTTGACATTTCTTCTCTGCATTTTATTTTTTCTAAAATAATAATACTACTACTACCAGGTGTGATTGAGCACACCTTCAATCCCTCACTTTATGCCTTAGGAAGCAGAGGCGGGTGGATCTTTGTGAGTTGAAGCCATAGTGAATTTCAGGACAGCCAGCTTTATAGAGAAACCCTGACTTAGGATGGGGGTTGGAGGTGGGGAGGAAACCAAAAGAAAAAAACAAAACAAGAGTTGGAAGACAGTCTGGGCTAAGGTCAGACAGAAGAGAGAGAGCCCAAAAATTAAATCTCTGGCTGTAAGAGTCTGGTAACCTAAATTTGATCCCTGAAACTCACCTAAAGGGAAATAAAAAATTGAATTATGAAATGTTGCCATGCCAGGTGGTGGTGGCGCACGCCTTTAGTCCCAGCACTTGGGAGGCAGAGGCAGGCAGATTTCTGAGTTCGAGGCCAGCCTGGTCTACAGAGTGAGTTCCAGGACAGCCAGAACTACACAGAGAAACCCTGTCTCGAAAAACAAAAAAAAAAACAAAAAAAAAAA
>NW_021620771.1:1591144-1628373 GCF_004785775.1 Grammomys surdaster | reverse complement strand
AAAAAAAAAAAAAAAAAAAAAAAAAAGAAAGGAAAGAAAAGAAATGCTGCCTTCTGGCGCCTCTACAAGGTTAGAAGCCACTTGCACCTTTCTCTGCCAATAGTAGCAAACTTTAAAAATAAATAAAAACAACCCAAGGAGCAGTGTGAGAGGTCTCAGCAGATAAAGGAACTTGCTGCACTGGCCTTTCAACTTTGAGTTGGATCAGGACCCCACGTGGTGAAAGGAGAGAACAGAATACTCAGGATTGTCCTCTGATTTCCCTTGAATGTGTGGCGATAATTCACACGAACAATTTTAACGCCCCACCCCCTGGGCACAGAAAACTAGAGGTGGTGGACGTAGTTTGTAAAACAAGTGCTAAGTACAAGGTTCTGGGTTTAGTGCTCAAGAATACTTATCTAACTTTTGTAGCTTCTGTTTTCTATCATTTGGCCTCTAAATATCTTTCTTCCTGGAAAGGTCTTCCTCTGGAAGTTTTCTTTCCTTTCTCTGGAGTCAGTCTGGTGTGTTGTTTTATAAACATTTCCGTCATGATTGGAACTTTTTTTTGTTTTTGCTTTTTGGAAACAGGCTTTCTCTGTATAGCCCTGGGTGTCCTGGAACTCACTCTGTAGACCAGACTGGCCTCGAACTCAAGAAATCCGCCTGCCCCTGCCTCCTAAGTGCTGGGATTAAAGGCATGCGCCACCACCGCCCAGCTACGATTGTAACTTATAACCTGAGACTATTCTGAACAGCCTTGTAATTTCTCCAGTGTTTAGAGACCATGGTCGCAGCTCGCGACCATGCAATGCATCCTTGGCCTCCTCCATGCAGAGATTACCAGCTCCTGTCCCTACGTCCTCCTAGGCGGTTCTGGAAGTTTCAAAAATAATCTTCAGCTTAGCTTGTATCTCGACATCTCCCAGAAAGAAGTTCTCCCAAATTATTACACATCTTCCAGCATTCAGATAGTGCTGTCAGTTACAAACTTTAAACCCTGACGTTGGGGGCTTTGAGCAACTTGAGACAAACCCGTCAAGACTGCCTCTCTGCGATGCCCTTAGGCGGTCTTTCTTTTACGTAAGACACCATTCTAGTTTTCCGCTCGCACGCGGTCTTTGAATCCTTTGGGATCACTTTTCGGGGTGCGGAGACGCGCATGCAGCATTCAGCGACCCCCAGAGCCCACAGGTCTTGAGGCTCTCTATGGACAACCCCACCCCCACCCCCCACCTCGCCGCTCTCCCCCACCCCACAACCCCCGCCCCTCCCCCAGCTACTCCCCTCCCCCCACTCCGGGCTCCGAAAGTTTGCGCCTGCGCCGTCACTGTCCTCTCCTGGACTCAGAGGCGGGTCCACACCCCCTAGTCCCGCCCCTCTCCCCCCCGGCCAATCCTGGGCTCCGTTCTGGGCTCGTCAGAATGGCGCCTTGGCTGCCCTGTGCCCGGATGTCCGCTGCCTAAGACTCCGCCCCATCACCGTCTTGCATCCTTCCGGCTCCGTCGTGGAAGGAGAACTGCGCCTCGTCTTCCTGAAGGTGGGGTTCGGGGAAGGCCAGCCCGCGGTCACGCCGGCTGTGGGAAGGGAAAGTGGGCTCCCCGGGCTACTGTTTCCGGGTGCTCGGGGCGTGGGCCGAACGGGGATCGGACCGGGGATCAGGAGGGCTTCCGGGAGCGCCGCGGGCGCTCGGCAGGCGGGAGTTGAGGACCAGGCCGGCCGCGCGGTTGACTCGCCCCGCGGAGGCCCCACCGCGAGCGCGCCTGTGGGGGTTTCCATGGTGACAGTAAACAAGCCTCAACTGCCTCAGCTACAACTGCCAAGTCCCCGGGGTTCCACCCTCCTCTAGGTGCTCTGAGGGCCGGCGAGGTTCCGGATGTGAGTGGGAGCGTGGAGACAAGACGCCCGAGGTGAGGGCCGCCAACGGGGTGTGCTGGCGACTGGGCCCATCGGGCGTTGGACCGCGGGCATGGGATTCGGACTCCGAAAGGACGGGTCCGGGGTCGTAGCCGCACACCTCTAGCCGTGCGAAGACTGCCCACGGAGTTTGGGGCCGCGTGGCTGGGGTTTGGGGTCGGGATCCTAAGTTTAGAGCATTTCTGACAGGGACTGGCCCGCGTGGCTGAGGTGTGCGGTCGGGGGAACCGGGACTGGAGTCCGGAGTCACTTGGGTAGGGGCGGGCCGCGGACTGAGGTGTGCGGCCTCGCCCGGAGAGAGCGCCGCTTTACCTCAGGGCCGTACCCCTACCCCGGTCGCTGCTCGCACCTGGCCGCCTCGGCCGCCTATTTGGGGTGAGGGTGGAGCGTTTGTCTCCCACCGCGGGTCACGCTCTCCAGTCCGGCCCCGGGCGGGCCCCGGCGCTAGTTGCAGTTTTGAGAAAGGAAAGCGGGCGCTCACGTGGCCTGAGGCGCCCAGAGTTTCCCAAGACTGGGCGGGGCGACTCCGCCCTCCTCCCACGCCCGGCCCGAGCCGACGGCCTGGCTTCCTCCTCGTGGCGGCCCGGGAGTTTGGAGCACCGGTCTGCGTTGGTCCGGTCCGCCGGAGGCGTCGTGTTTGTACTTGGGGGTGCGGAATCCTTGCCTAGGTAGGTTAGTCCGCTGTTAGCTTGAGTTCCGGGTACTTTTGGCTGTGTTTGTGGATCTTCGCGTTTCTGGTAAAAGTTGAGCTGGGCCTGCTCGGCCTTGCCTCGCTCTGCGCGTGCTCTCCTGAGCGTTCCCGACACGGCCGACCGCTCGCCCGAGGCGTCCCGCTGATAGCCGGGAGGCAGCCCCACGTGCCCTAAGACACCTACAGAGCGTCCTTTGGCGGCTTTTTTGCCCCTGCCAGCCCGGGAACAAACAAATGGGCCTCTTTCCTACCTGCCAGTTACTTGAGTGCTGTACCCTGCAACTGGGGCTGCGGAGTGATCAGACGACCGAGCCGCCATGTGGCTGTGCGGAGTCAGTCTCCCGAGCCTGGGCACTTTTGTCTACCGAACTTTTGGACTTTTTTTTTTTCTGGTCTGTCTCCCTTAATGTTTGCGTGTCTGTGTGAGCAGTGGTGTGGAGAGATAAGGGAACAAGATAGAGAACAGGATTTTTCCAGCAGTGGGTCCTGGGGATTGAAATGAGGGTCCTTATAATCTCTCAGTCCGGGGAATTTTTTAATTAAAAAAAATCTTCTAATTAAGTCATAAGATTATTTTTTCCTTGGTGCTGCGGAGTGAAGGTCAAAACGTGGTTTTGTTCTTCATCTGTGTCTTCAGACTGAGCTCAGGTAGCTAGGAACTGTGAAAGTAACTACTCTCGAGTTGGGATGCCGGGTGGTAATGCCTTTGCGCTTAGCGCTCTGAGGCAGATCTCTTGAGTTCGAGAACAGCCTCTTCTACCAACCAAGTTCCAGGACAGCCAGGTTACTACAACCCCTTTCGGTTCCCCCAAAGATAGATATTGAATTTTTAGCAAAAATATCTCATATTTTCAGGTAGACAAAAAACAGTAAAAAGTGAAGTGTTTTTTGGTTTTTCAAGACAGGAGCACTGGGCACTTTTGTCTACCGAACTTTTGGACTTTTTTTTTCTGGTCTGTCTCCCTTAATGTTTGTGTGTCTGTGTGAGCAGTGGTGTGGAGAGATAAGGGAACAAGATAGAGAACAGGATTTTTCTGTATAGTCCGGGCTGTCCTGGAACTCACTCTGTAGACCAGGCTGGCCTCGAACTCAGAAATCCGCCTGCCTCTGCCTTCCAAGTGCTGGGATTAAAGGCGTGGGCCACCACCTCCCTGCAAAAAGTGAAGTTTTTAATACTAATTTCTAGACATTTTAAAGTAGTAAGCTTCTTCCGGTGAAATGTTAAGAGATTGGTAGCTTGTTGTCTTGTCTTTTCCTGGAACTATATGCAACAGGCTCGCCTGGGAACTCAGATTGCTTCCCTCTGACTCTTGAATGTTAGAACTATTCTGCAACTTTAGAGGATTTTAACAGTATTCCTGGCTTAAATTTTGATCTTTCTGCCTTTTCTATCTCCCTGATGTTGCCATTAAAGGCATTATAAAATGTTACCAGGTAGCCTTTTTTTGAGGGGGGGGTAGAAGGTTGCAAATCATGTAGCCAGTGAGGATGACCTTGAATTCCAGATCATCCAGCTCCACCTCTAGATGGTTTGGATTACTAGACAACACTCCTTTAGTAGTTACTGGGTTTGGCAGACAGTGTGTCAGCCCCATCATGTCTGTATCGTGCCCATTTTGTACGATTTTTTTTTTTTGTTTTGTTTTTTCGAGATAAGGTTTCTTTGTGTAGCCCCGGCTGTCCTGGAACTCACTTTGTAGACCAGGCTGGCCTCGAACTCAGAAATCCACCTGCCTCTGCCTCCCAAGTGCTGGGATTAAAGGCGTGCGCCACCACTGCCCGGCTAGTAATTTTTTTTTAAAAAGATGGTTTGATTTGAAGGAAAGCCTGGGCACAGTGCAAGTGGTCACTTTTTGTTTTCTTGCGGTAGGGTCTCACTATTAATATTAAGACTTGGTTGACCCAAAACTATATAAATCAGGCTGGCTTCAAACTCAAGTAATCCATCTGCTTTTGCTTCTATAGTGCTGTGGATTGCTGAGATTAAAGTCATGCACGGCTAATAAATGGGTACGCTCTATGGTTTTCTTTTAAAGGTGGTGTTAAATCTTTGTTTTGTTTTGGAGACAGGCGTGTATAGCCTATATAGCCCTGGCTGTCCTGGAACTCACTCTGTAGACCAGGGTGGCCTTGAACTCAGAAATCCACCTGCCTCTGCCTCCCAAGTGCTGGGATTAAAAGCATGTGTCACCACTGTCCAGCTCTTCACAAATCTTTCAAGTAAAACTTTTCACTAACCTGGGAGTTGCTGGCCATTAACCCTTCCCAGCACTGGAGAGGCAGAGGCAGGTGGATCTCTGTTCCTGGCTAAGCATGATCTACAGAGCAAGTTTGAAAACAAGCCAAGGCTGTATAAAGCTTAAGATACAGATCAGAAAATGGAGGCTGGAAGACTTCATTTGCCACGGATACAGTCAAAACTAGCTAGGACTAACGTTTAATAAATAGGGCCTACCTTCCTCTACTTTTCCTGTTTTTTTAAAATGTGCACTTTAAGATTAATTTTTTATGCATGAGTACACTGTAGTTGTCTCCAGACACACCACAAGAGGTCATCAGATTCCATTATAGATATTTGTGAGCCACCATGTGGTTGCTGGGAGTTGAACTTAGGACCTCTTGAAGAGCAGTCAGTGCTCTTAACCTGTGAGCCATCTCACTAGCCCTCTACTGTTAATTGAGCCTTCTTAAGGGGTTGACTTCAGAGGAAGAATTGAGCTCACTTTAAGATCACCATACTTTATTTCCCAGCAAGATAAACCTTCAAAGGCTTATTGCTGGAGATCGTAACTGGGGCCTTTCAAATGTTAGACAGGTGTTTTCATTTTCCATAATTTTAGATCTTTGTGTAATTCATGAGTGAACAGGTGTGGGCAGATGCTACCAGTAGCATGCAGAGGTCAGAGGAGAACAGCTTTTGGCTCACTTTGCTACTGGTGGGTTCTCCGATAGAACTGAGGTCTTTAGGCTTTCACTTACAATTTTATAAGTTTTTTGCTTTTGAGACAGGCAGGGTCTGTATGTTGTATCTCTGGTTGTCTTGTAGCTGGTTCTCTCTAAATCAGGCTGTCTTTTAACTCAGATCCTTCTGCCTCTGACACCACTCAGGCTTTTATTTTTTCCCCCTCTGTCCCGAAATGGGCTTTTCTTGGCTGTCTTAGAACTCACTCTGTAGACCAGGCTATCCTTGAATTTAGAGATTGGACTGCCCCTGTCTCCCAAATGATGAGATTAAAGGTGAATAAATCAACTCTGTTTCTCAATTTCAAAAATTGGTTTTTTTTTTTTGTTTTTTTTTTTGGTTTTTCGAGACAGGGTTTCTCTGTGTAGCCCTGGCTGTCCTGGAACTCACTCTGTAGACCAGGCTAGCCTCGAACTCTCGAACTCAGAAATCCGCCTGCCTCTGCCTCCCAAGTGCTGGGATTAAAGGCGTGCGCCACCACCGCCCGGCTGGAAGGAGATTTTCTTAACATTTGATTTTTGTGGTGTTTTTCAGGATAATAAAAACAATGCAGACATGCTTGTAAGACGTTACAAGTTGAGAAATTTAGAAAGTGCATGTCTTCTAAACTTGGCAATTTTCCAGTCATAATCCCAACATTTGCCAAGCATAGTGGCACAAGAGCTTAATCCCAGCACTTGGGAGTTAGAGAGGCAAGTGGATCCTAGAGCTGACAGCCAGGGTTACACAGAAAACCTGCCTCCAAAAACCAAGGGGTGAAAAATCCTGTTCTTGAGGCAGAGGCAAAAGGATAGCTGCAAGTTAAGTTCCAGGCTGTGCAGCAAAACCTTGTTTTAAACTCTCTAGAGAGGTAGGACCTTTAATTTCAGTGCTAGGAAGGCAGAGGCAGGCAAATAGATCTCTTGAGTTTGAAGACTGCCCCTACAAAACAAGTTCCAGGGCAGCTAGAGCTACACAGAGAAGCCAGCCCTATCTTGAAAACAAAATAAAACCCCCTAGCCCCCATTTTAAAAAGTATATTTCCAGATACTATCATTTTCAAGTTTTTCCTTTAATTTTTTAGGAAGACCATTGTTCTTGGTATAGAGTCAAAATTAAGTCAAATTGAGTGGAGGTATGAGTAGTTTGCCTGTAACCTCAACATCCAGGACACCATAGTGAATCCAGAATTCAGAGTACTTTTGATAGAAGAATAAAAATTCAGGTACTGGAAACGGAAAGATAGCCCCAGAAGAACATTTGTTTCTCTTACCTAGAACCTAGGTTTGATTCTCAACATCCAAATGATATTTTGTAACTCCTCTTTTTTAAAGGAGATTGACTGAGCTCCACAGGCATCAAGTAGCACATGCAGTGCATAGGCATACCTTCGGGTAAAATACTTTCACGAATGAAATAAAAGAGGTCTGGGGGAAATGGCACAGGTTAAGAACAACCTGGTTCAATTCCTAACACTCATTTGGTGGCTAAAAACCGTCTCTAAGGAATGTATGTGGTATGAGTGAGCAAGCGCCTGCGATACATGTGAAGCAAAACTTAAAAATCTCAATAAAAGGAAATGTTCAAATTTTAGGAAGTTTTGACTCCATAATAGAGCTTTTTTTGTTTTTGTTTGTTTTTTGTTTTGTTTTGTTTATCGAGACAAGGGTTTTTCTGTGTAACCCTGGCTGTGCTGGAACTCACTCTGTAGACCAAGCTGGCCTCGAATTCAGAAATCCGCCTGCCTCTGCCTCCCACGTGTTGGGATTAAAGGCGTGCGCCACCACTACCAGGCATAATAGAGCATTTTAAAGTGCTGTGTCTTGTAATTTTCCATTAAAATATTAATGTTGGTGTTAGGCATTTGTTCCCTGAAACTGCCTACATTTAAAGTATGGTAATTGTCCCGCTAGAGCTATTCTGTACACACCTGTTTCTTAGCTCTGTTCTCTTACATCTGCAATTCATTTCCATCCCAGAACAGTGTATTATGGGTTGTAGAGTTTACAGTAGCGTTTTTTGAGCTGTAGAAAGTTACATGAGCCTGAAAGTTACATGAGTTTAAGAAAGTTACATGAGACGTGGCAAAATCATCCATCTCTTTCTGAGATGGTATGGAGGTCTGTTCAGAGACCTGGGCCCAAGCCAAAGGTAACCTGAACCTACGTAGATCTAGCCCGTGACTGACCATTTTCGAAAGTGTTACGGGGAAACAGGGTTCATGTTCTGTGTCTGTTCTACCTTTTCAGTTGTAGTTTCTTTAGCATAGTTTTCACAACACTTGCATTTCTCCACTACTACGGGGAGAGAGGTACCACCCAATCTAAATATTGGGATTTTAAAGTCAATTGATGACAGAAGGTCTAATAACAATACTTTTTCATAAACATAGGTTAACTTCATAGTTTGACTATATTTTCACTTTCTATTGTTACTATTTCCAAGGTAGCAATAGGCCAGTTGGTTGTGTATGCCTATAATTTTGATTGTGAAGGACATTTTCAAGGTAAGTATTAGCTACATAACAAATTTGAGGGGTAGCCTATGATACCCGAGACATGCTGTCAGAAGAAATTCAGTTCATAGTTTAGGTGTAATGAATGTGTTCTATTTTTTTTTGTAAATTTGTTCATTGGGTTTATTTTAATGTAAGCCTAAAAGATGGATCCATATTAGTATTAAGAACTTTTTTTATGGCCGGGCGGTGGTGGCGTACGCCTTTAATCCCAGCACTTGGGAGGCAGAGACAGGTGGATTTCTGAGTTTGAGGCCAGCCTGGTCTACTGAGTGAGTTCCAGGACAGCCGGGGCTACACAGAGAAACCCTGTCTCAAACCCCCCCCCCCCCAAAAAAAAAGTCTTTGTAGTTGAAAGACAGAAAACAGCTTTTTTTGTAGGCTGTGATTTACCTTTGGTAAATACAAACAGTGCTGGAGTAACACTTGAATGTTTGTTAGTACCTTCTTGGCCTTTTCTATCTCTTAGAGTGGTTTAGTGTATTGGACTTCAAATGTAGTACATTATTAGATCAGACTTCTCGGTTTAGATTCATCTTTCAGAAACTTAAGTACAATATGTATATGTTGGTGCATGTCTTAATTTCTAGGTGAGTTCATGACAGGAAGAAATGATTGAGTTCCTGAATTGAACTAAAATAGCTGTTATAGGGCTGAGAGTTTTCTCAGTGATTTGTGTGCTTGCCAACAAGGCGTTGGATATGATCCCACTCCATTCCCTAGCACTAGAAAATAAATCTAAAACGGTGAGTCTGTTATGATTGCTAGCCTGTAGTCCCATCATTTGGGAGGCAGAGCCAGGACTGCCACAACACAATTTCCAAGCAAGCCAAGACTCCTCAAGGTCCAGTCTCAACAAAAAGAGTAGACTAACTCAGGTACCTGTAAAGTTTGAGGTGAACCTGGCTACGTAAAATCCCATTTTCCTCTTTAAAAAAAATTTGAGGCCATGTAACCAGTTTATTTCGAAACCAAGACATCTCTAAGGTTGTGCCTACATGTAGTGGCATAAGTTTCTGAAGAGTAGGTCTGAGTGGTAGAAAAATAGCTGGACCCTAAATTCTTTATGGATTTAATAAAATACTGAAAATGATAAAGTAAAATGGCAGACATTTGTAAAAAGTACTAAAATACCCTGGCCAAGGGTATACTTTAGTCTGTTAAAGAAAAATCGGAAAATTTGTTCAGGGAGAATATGAAGAAAATTGACTGCAGGCTTCACAGTTAATTTTTTATTTTTATTTTTAAAGCAATAGCTTTTGTTTCTACATGGAATTCTGTCACTTCTATCTTCCTATTTGGCTAAATGTCTTTTTTTTTTTTTTTGGACATGTAGCCCCAACTAGCCTTGAATTCAACAGATCTCTCTGCCTTCCTAGTGCTGGGATTGGAAGCCAGTGTCACTATGCCCCTTTCACTTAGACCTCTGATCAGAGCTCATTTGTCACCACTTTTTTTTTAATGCATTTCATAGTTGATAATTTTGTTTGACCTGAGTCATCCCAGGAAGGGAGAACTATGGCAGTCTTTTCCATTATGTAAACTCTTGGCATCATGGCCTGCATCTTTTGGGGGTGGGGGGGGAACAGGGTCTCACTACTACATAGTTCTGGATGACCAGGAACTTGTAAATCAAGCTGGCCTCCAACTTTTAGGATTAAAATACACCACTATACTGTAATCTTTTCAAAAAAGATTTAAGCCAGTCTCCTGTAGCCAGGCTGACTGCCCCTCAGCTTTGTGCTGGAGGATGACCTGGATCTCCTGATCCCAATGCTTCTACTCTGGAAGTGGTAGATTTATAGGTGTGAGCTAGTGCCTGCATTTTCCTGTTTTCTAGGTAGCCCTCATAGCAATATTTACTCCCCATCTTGTCTCCAGGTGCTTTTTATTGATTGCATTGTGACAATCTCTGTACCTCAGGCTGGTTTTGAACCTATTGTGTAGTCTAGGCTGGCCTTGACACCTCCTGAATCAGTCGTTTTTTGTTTTTGTTTTTTTTTCGAGACAGGGTTTCTCTGTGTATCCCTGGCTGGCCTGGAACTCACTCTGTAGACCAGGCTGGCCTCGAACTCAGAAATCCACATGTCTCTGCCTCCCAAGTGCTGGGATTAAAGGCATGCGTCACCACTGCCTGGCTATCCTGAATCAATCTTGTGAAAGCTGAGATGATAGATCTGTACCACTAGGGAGGTAGTAAAGAATCAAGAGTTTTAAGGCTAGCCTGTGCTACCACAAAACCATGTCTCAACAAGCAAACCATCCACCAAAAGAGAAGCAAGTCAGATCATAACACATTAATGGCCCCTGTTGACTTTAGAATGCAAAACACCATACTAGGTTATAGGTGAGGCTGACTTGAACTCATTTCTCTGCTTCAGTCTCCACAGTGATATCACTCAAACCTTCACAAATTTAACATTTTCCTTTTCTGTCAGTGTGCAACATCTTTTTTTCTTACACTGTTCCCTTCCTTATATATAGTACAGAAACTGAACAGTAGTGATACTTGCTAAGTCACAAGCCAGTTAACTGAAGAAGGTATTACATTCAGCTACCTAAGTGCCACACATATTTAGGTCAAGTAATACAATGCTCCAAGATTTTTTTCCATAAGCAGTTGATACTTAGGTATTACTCTTAATTAACCCAGATTTCTCTTTCTCAGCCATGGGGTCCTCACAGAGGGCCTTATACATGTAAAAGTTATGTCTGAGCTATCATGCCAGGCCGCAAAGTTTTCATTTAGTACTGTTTCACCTTATGATATGAATTCTTGTTTATCTACTTTTAATGACTGGATGTAGGATCATAGGTTTTTAATAGGTGTGGTCTTATGTAACCACTGGCTGGCCTGGAATTCAGTATTCTGGGGGATGATCTTAAACTGCTTATTGAGAACAGCATCTTGCTATGTTGCTTTGGCTATGTAGACCTGGCTGGACACTGCCACTGAGTGTTAGCCACCCCTTAACCCCTATTTATTTTTTTTCTTCCTCTGTGAGGTCAGGATAACTTTGTGGAAGTCAGTTCTCTTCACCATGTTTGCTTCAGGAAGTGGTCAGGCTTTGCCTTTAGACATCTTCACCTTTAGGCTTGAGTTTCTGAGCTTCTAACTTCAAGTGCTTTGGCACATACAGACAGGTATTCCTCAGTCACCATACTAGGTTTTTTTGGTAGGGATAGAACCTAGGATTTGAGTCATGTTAGGCCTATTCTACTACTTGAACTAACATACTCAAATTTTTTATAAGCAAGGTTTTGGGGTTGGTAACATTCTTAAAATGGACTATTTTAAATAAAGGAAAAAATGACATGAACTGCCATTTAGCTCCAACAAATTTCTGGTGGTGGACATTTTCCTATACACTGTAGGTAATTTCCAGACGAACTTGTCTTTCTGTCTCACAACTGTTTTAGGATTTGTCTGTTGAAAACCCGCACCTTATTAGTTAATACCTTCCTGTGTGTAGCAATGTATGAAATTACCCACAGAAGCCAGAATAGCTGTCTGACCTGTGTATAGGAGCCAAATTCCACCCAGCCTTCTGCAAGAACAGGAAAGTGTGCATACGGTTTTCTTTGAATCCCCTCCCTAAAATTCATTTCCCCCACATTCCCAAATGTTGGGATAATAGGTATCTATTATCAATATCAATAGATAGAGGCACTGCATAGTGCCACTATCGACAGCTCCAATTCCTTTATTTTGGAACATCACAGTACAAATAGAAATCTGTGGTCAGTGTTCTTTCCTGACAAGAGGGTGGGAGGAAGTAGCTGAGCTAGTCTGGAGTCTGAACATACAGCATTCTATTCAAGAGGCTGGAGCAAGAAATTGGGAGGTCAAGTTAAGCTCCATGTTGAATTGGAGATCAGTCTCCTCCCCGTCTCAAAAAATAATCAAACATGGCCCATATATTTCAGTTTTTGATTCGTTTTTCTTTTTCAAGTCTCTTGGTGGTTGAGCCTTATCTTGTCTTTAACAGAAAGATTTGCTCATTTCTCATTATATCATGTCCCTTTAGTCCTAAACAGTATTCTCTACAACTTTACTCTGAAAAGTTGAGGTTTTTTTTTAAGCATTTGCAGCTATCCCCAGCTTGAGTCAATAGTGGACTGTCTTGTTGGTTTCATGTTTCTCTCCAGTTTTTGCAAAAAATAAACTTTAGTAACTTAAAGTATTGTGTATAGGAGTGCTTGCAGGGATTTTCCTCTACAAGGGTGCTTAGGTCAGAGGACAACTTTAGCGCCTTCTCAAGTGGGTCTTGTGGGTAGTACTCCCCTCAGGTGTCAGGCTGGGTGGCTAGTGCCTTTCCCCATCCTTCTGGGCCCTTAAAAAACAGGCCTTTGAAATAATCCAATCACTTCTCAATCTAATTGCTTTGAATTAAAATGCATTTTGTGATTGCCTGTTGGGTACAGATTTTAAAAGGTTCATTTTTATTTTTATTTTCAAGACAGGGTTATTCTGTGTAGCCCTGACTGTCCTGGAACTCAGTAGACCAGGCTGGCCTCGAACTCAGAAATCCGCCTGCCTCTGTCTCACAAATGCTGGGATTAAAGGCGTGTGCCACTACTGCCCGGCAAGGTTTATTTTTATACATGCGGGCCAGTTAGATTCAAAAGCCAAGCACTCCTTCCACTATATGGGCACTGGGGGAATTTAAGAGGTAGTCCAGGCAGGCCTCGAAATCGACGCCTCCCTAGTGCTGGAATTAAAAGTATGCACCACCATACCATACCCGCCATTAATTTCCGAAAAAAAAATGAGACAAGGCTGGAATTCACTTGTGCACACTATAGACTGGCATCGACTAGATCACCCTGCGTAAACCTGAGTGAGTGATAGGGTTAAAGGCGTGGTGTCAACATGGAATGGCAGGAGTTTCCTAAAGTTATGCTAACATGGAAAATATCAAGTCCACGGTCAAATGAAAAAACAAGTATTGGGTGTCGGCAGGTTTGCATTCTGTAGCGTCCCAGTCGGAGGGGATTTGGTTTTACTTGGCTGAGTTGAACGCTTCATTGCGTTCCCCTCTCCAACTGTAGCGGGTAGTCTGGATTTTGCTCAGGTGGCTCCTTTACCCAGAACTCAGCGAGGAGTCTTCCCCTTTCCTTTCCCTCCTTCCCCCACTTCCGGCGCCGGCCGAACCCACCGTTCGCGGGCCACACCTGCAGGCACGCTTTTCTCATTGGTGACATATTGGCGGGCCCGGCAGGGCACTTCCTCCTCTGCACCCCGTGACCCCAGTCCGACTGCCGCCGTAGATCACGCGGCTGCTGCTTCCCGGACTCCGGACCCGAACGCCTGTCTCGGCGTGGTGAGCCCCACTTCCCGCCCGAGCCCCAGGCTTCGGGCCGCGTGCTTGGCCCGGTCACCTAGAAGTTTCCCTCATCGAGCCTTTCCTCGCTTCGGCCTGCGCGAGTTCTTACCCCAGCCCTCTTCCCCGCCCTCTGGATCTTCCCCTCCCCCACCCTCGGAGGCTCAGGAGCCACCCATCCCCCCGCCGCCGCCCGGAAGCTCCCGCCCGAGCCCGCGCAGGCCCCGGGGCGGACCTTCCTGCCCGGCCGGCGCTCGCTGCGCGGCGCGGTCGACTACCGGGCGAAGGCCGCGGAGCAGCGTCACCTTGCCCTCCGCCCTGCTTCCCGCCAAAACGCTCGTCTCTAGGGGCTCCGCTTCCGCAGAAAGCGTTTGCCCCTGGTCATTTGAACTTCCATTTCAGGTTGAGAACAAAAAGAAGATGCACCTGGACTTTCCCCGGAGCCCTCAGCGTTTTTAAGGCGTCGGGTGGAGTTTGGGTTCGTAAGCTGCGTTCGTTATTGAAAATAGAAGTCACTTCTACCTTCCCCCCGGTAAGTTTTAGAGCAGAAAAAGGCAGCAGTTTTGAAGCCGCGGCTCTCGTGGTCTTGAGTAGAACTTTCTGAGTAAGAACCTGCCTGGACGCGCTCCCGGCGTTCCGGAGGTTAAAACTCATTTACAAAATGGAGGGAGGACGAGGGCGGGCTGGAGTGAAAACTCCGGCGACTTCCTGGAACACAAAGATGCAAAGAGGAGGGTGCAGCAAGGCTCCCACCAAGCGGGCCTGAACAAAAGAACTAGGTGGGTGGTGCTTGAGCCGCCTTGTTTGTTCGGCCGATAAACTTAACTAGTCCAGGATTCAAAGGGCACACCTCGTTTATCTTACCTGGATCTACCTGAAGGCAGTGAAAATCCAGTTTAACCAGTATCACTGACTGGGTAGCTTGCTAGAAAAGCAGTCTCAGTCTTTTTTTTTTTTAAATAGTGCATTTTCTTTAGTGCTCAAGTTGTGGAAATTAAGAGAGAATGTAGGCCTTGGCTGCCCACAGTATTAGGAGCCAGTCACCCAGAATGATGCAAATGGTTCCAGTAGCGTTTCTTGGAATTAAAATCAAATCTCTGGGTGCTTGACCAGTACTTCTAATGAGACCCATCATTCCATCTGCTCTTTTTACTGGGCATGTCTCCACAGTTGACATGTTCACAGGTATTCTGCCAGTGGACTAATGGAGGTTAGCTGCCAGCTGCATGCCCTGTGGTATCTCAAGGGAGGCCACAGATAATTGCCTACCACTCTGGGTAGAGGATTAGAGTTGGAAGAAGGGCATCATCCAGTCAGAATTTTGTGGGAAGGCATATGGATGAAATTCTTTGAGGTGAAACCCTGTTTCAGGGTTATCGAAACGATTTTGTTTTAAATAGTTTTTTTTTAGCACCCTCTCAATACATTACATAATCATAGAAAGTATGGGACAATGCAATTCCAGTTATCTATTTTATAGGACAACAGGCAAATAAACCCACATTTCCCAAAATGAATGAAGCATAGTATTCAGCTCAGGGCCTGCTCATTTGAGGATAGGGTTGTCACATGGGTATTGATTATAGTTAGTGAAAAGCATTGTTGGGGGCCTTAGGGGGACAAAGTGAAACAGGAGGGTTTTCAGTGAACTCTGCACATTGCCTCCAGAGGAATTTCAGGAAGGGCTCCCTCCCCTATATCCGTGCTCTCTCTTCATTTAAAATTTAAATTTCTCCTGCATTTAAACTAAGCTCTTAATTAGTTCTCAGTAAATGAGTTGTTTGCTGATGTCCTCTACTCACGAAAAGATAAAGCAAATAACATGAATAACATAGAGACCTAAATATGTTGGTGCTCTGAGCCCAGCTCCCAGGAGGTCGACCCCTTCTGTACAGTAATGCATGGAATCTGAGGCCATGAGACCAATCTTGGGTTTTGTGTTTTGTTTTTTAAAGGAAAACTTGTTATCTTCCATTAAGTGTTTCCTACAGAAGGCATCTGTGGTGGTTCTTTAAGGTAAGCTATTAAAGATAACATAACTGTAAATCGATTAATTTGATAAGCAAAGTTTAGTTTACTTTGGAGGCTAAAACTTTTATCGTCAGTTTTAAATGCCTAGTGAGTTTACTGGGAACATTTACTAATAAAGAGCTACGAAGAACTTTTTTTAGAGTAAAAGCAAACTGTAGTGTTGACATGTTACAGAAAAGAATGCTTTCTTGCCCTGTTGGTGAAACTGCTTATAAAGTCCTTTATGTTTCTTGCATGTTTTTAGCTTTGACTAAGCTGCTATACTCTGAAGGAAGGTGTTAACCCCAAATGGCCAGCATAAATCCCTTGCTAATCCTCGTCCTGCTGTGGTCTGTCCCCTCTGCTAAGGATGAGGAAAATACTGGACAACAAAACTGTCCTAAGTAGGGTCTCAGTGTAGTTTGGAAGACACCTTTTAAAACTACAGAAAAGGGTGTTGTGAAAGTGGGAGCTCACACATGTGGAGTATGAGAAGTTTTGAAGAGGTATTGGAGCTTAGACCTGGAGGATTATCAAGGTTTAGCTGGACAAGGTTGGGCAGAGGATATTTAAATGGAGAATTACTATGTGTGTCAAATCCGGCAGGGAACACAGGGAAATTACAGGAACAAAGAAGAAAAGGAAATGATGGGATATAGGTAAGAATGTCTGTCTGTAGGATCCAAGGATTCCAATAGTTCAGTCTTTGTTCTAATAGCCAGTGGGAAATAGGGCTTAGAAGTGGGGCATTGAGAGAGTTGGGCTACAGTTGCAGTTAGAGAAACCTTAAGATTCTGATGGAGTAGCGGGGAGTAAGTTGTTTTTATTAGAGTTAGAGACACTAAGAATATGGGAATCTGAGAGGAATATAGGAAGAAATTTGAACAAGGCCATGTGGCGATACGGGGCTGTAATTCCAGCTACCAGGAGGTGGTTTTAAGTTTGTGGTCGACCTGGGTAGCTTAGACACAAAATTGAATGGTTTAAAAGTTACTGGGGGTATATATAGCTCAGTAGTGCAGGATTTTATTTGCCTATCGTGTAAGACACTGCAGCTAAGGGAAATTTTCTGATCACATATAGGTGGGCTAGTCTAGGTTTTAATTTTAATTAGGTCCTGCACATCAAGTACATGTCTTGTTTAATGTGGGAATCAGTTTATGGTGGGTTGATTGGAATGTAAACACTTTTGTAAGATCATTTGTATAAATGAACACATTTATACATTTGTATAAATGAGGGTTAAGCATGCTGAACCACCCCATGTGTCACCACATGGGAGTATCAAAGCAGAGACAGTTCTAAGTTAGCCCATGTTGGATATGAAGATGCTAAAGAGGGTTTCCAAGAAGGAATGGTTAAATTCTGTGGAGACACAAATGAAGATAGGACATTATTAAGAACTTTATTGACAGTGAGGGGCCCTTTGAGATTCTACAATAAAAAGATGGAGATCAGAAAGTAGTTAGAGGCAAAGCTGGCCAAAGAAGGCCTTTATTAAATAATGACTGGTTAGTACTATTCACATTCAGTGCAAGGAAGCAGTGATCAGTGACTAAGGGGTTTTCTATAAGTTGGGTCCCTAAGTAGAGCTGTAAATCTCTTATGAGAGACAGGTCCATGTTTATAAGTTCATAAAACTTAAGATTTTGTGGCTTTGGTTTGGGGAATTCCTGGTCCCTTTGGAAGTAAAGAACAACCTGAAACTGCCAAGGCATCTGAAGGGTGGGGGTGGCCCAAGATTAGATGTGATTGTTATCTATATGCACTTTCCCTTTGTTTTGTTTTAAGATAGCTAGGGTAGTGTAGATTGGCAGAAGCTGGCCTTGGAGCTACTCATCCTGATTCTTCGCAGATACTGGGACTACAGGCTTTAAACTCCTAAATCCTTTCCTTCCCCTTTTAGAGGCAGAGTTTCACTAAGTTATGTTATCTCAAAATTGAACTTACTGACTTTGGATTTGGGTCTTCCTGTCCTGGTCTCCAGAGTATCTGATAATATAGGCACTGCCACCAGTTCAAACTATGTAGGTAGGTAGTATTTGAGGCCTTATTAGTAGTAACTTGAGCAGTTCACTTCAATAGAGGGCTCCTGCCCTCTAGTGGGTAGAGTTTAGGGTTGCAGCCAATAAACAGGGCACAGGTCAGGCTGGACTGGTTCAAAATGTCTGAAGTCTTGTGAATGAGAAACTCTAGTCTAAAGGCACCTTCACTTTGGGTGCAGCTGAACTACTCAGTACAGTCAAGGAACTGTCCAGCTGTACAGCTGTAGAACCAACCTAGCTGTACAGTAAAAAAACTTCATGTACATTGTTTATTGGAAGGGGCTAAAATAATAGGGAGTCTGAGCTGGGTTATGTGCAATGATGATCCAAGGCTATTAGAAAAATAGGATATAATTTGGATTTCCACAGAGATTTTTTTTTTAACCTAGATATTTGTAAATTATTGATAGCAATGTCTAGGGAGTTATTGAGGGTGGAGTTCAATAGCAAATAGTAGGTGTATATATCTCCAACAGGGTGGTACATCTAAATCTGGGACCAGAATCCATCCTTCCATAAAAGTATGACCAAGCATGGGTCCCTAATGATAGGACAGGATTTAGAAAACGAAGCCACACAAACGTCTACTTGACTATGGGATTATAATCATACACCTATTATTCCAACAGGCACACGTGTGGTCTGATTCTTAATGAGCAAGGAAAATCACTAGAACTTTTATAGCAGCACTATACTGAGATTAGTTATGTTCCTGGGGTGGGCTTCAGCTAAAAAAGCTTAGGATTGGGTAGCTACTAGGTATTTGTTTATTTGCTATGTATATTTATGCCTATTAAGATAGTTATGCCTATTAAGACTATGTAGGCTATTCCCCACTCAGGTCTAAGAGCTTGCCCGGTATTATCTTCAGGCCATAGTCAAGGTAACTTTAACTGCAATATATTTAAAAGCAAGTTGGTATCTACTGTAGTGCCATTAGAACCATTATTACAATTGAGACAGGATGACATTCTTGTCATCTCTGATCTCATGTAGACATGGGTAAGAAGTTTTGTCAGTATTTTAATGATAGCTGGTCAAAATGATACCATGTTTTTTTCTGAAATAGTGGTTAAGTTAGAGAGTAAAGTTTTTCTTAACTTTTAAAAATAAAGTTTGAGAGGTTCCTGTTGTCTTGGTTAGTTTAACTAGGTAGCCAGAGCAGACCATGAACTCTACATCTTTACTTTATATGTTGGTTGCAGGTGTGTACTGGTTTGCCTGGCTCACATTGTCTTATCTAATCTTTTGAGACAGGGTATGACTATATAGCTCTACCTGGCCTGGGGCTTGTTATAGATCTACTTGCCTCTTGTTTCCTGAGTGCTGGGACTAAAGGTGTGCACTACCACCCTCTGAGCCTAGCTGCTCTTCCCCTCCCCCCAGATGTATTTTATTTATATAAGTGTTTAGGTGAGTGTGAATGTGGAGGGCAGGAAAAGAATTAAAGCTCTCCATTATGGTAGGCCTTAGGATCGAGGAAATTTGGGTAATCAGATTTGGTGACAAGGAATTTTTTTTTTTTTTTAAACTTTATTTATTTATTATAAGTACACTGTAGCTGTCTTCAGACACCCCACAAGAGGGCATCAGATCTCATTGCAGATGGTTGTGAGCCACCATGTGGTTGCTGGGACTTGAACTCATGACCTCTGGAAGAGCAGTCAGTGCTCTTAACCACTGAGCCATCTCACCAGCCCAGGAATTTTTATTTAACCCCCAGTTTAATTTTTGAGAGAGTCCCATGCAGGCTTCTACTTTGTTAGTAGTTGAAGATGACCTGGAACTACTTACCTAGTACTTTTGATTTCTACCTGCCAAATACTCATGCTTTAAAGGTCTTGATTATTTAAAAGGCCACCAGTTGGGGCCTTATGTTTTGTTTGTTTGGTGTTTTTTGTTTATTGTTGTAGTTTTAGGCCAGGCATGTGTCAGTTAACCCAGGGAGTTCACTTTTTAAAAATTGGAGTTCAGCCCAATCTGGTCTAGAACTTAAAAGTGGAGTTTTAGACGGGAATCTCACTGTGTAAAGTAGACTGACTGGCTTAGAACTCACAGAAAACTACCTATCTGAAAGGAGGATGGCTATCAACTTGCTATTTGTAATGTTTTATTTTTACTCATTCTTATTTTCTGACTGACTGAAATGGGTAAAACAGAATTTAATGAATTTCCTTACTACGTATATTAAGTGAACATTGTATAAAGTAGGTTTTTTTCTTCTTTCTTTCAGCTACAAAAAAATTGCCCAAGCTTGTGTGACATCAGCCCTGTCAAGTGTCCATGATGCTGGGCCCTGAGGGAGGTGAAGGCTATGTGGTCAAACTCCGTGGCCTACCCTGGTCCTGCTCAATTGAGGACGTACAAAACTTCCTCTCCGACTGCACCATTCATGATGGGGTCGCAGGCGTTCATTTCATTTATACTAGAGAAGGCAGGCAGAGTGGTGAGGCTTTTGTTGAACTTGAGTCAGAAGATGATGTAAAATTGGCTCTGAAAAAAGACAGGGAAAGCATGGGACACCGGTATATTGAGGTGTTCAAGTCACACAGAACCGAGATGGATTGGGTGTTGAAGCACAGTGGTCCAAACAGCGCCGACAGTGCCAATGATGGCTTTGTGAGGCTTCGGGGACTCCCATTTGGATGCACAAAGGAAGAAATCGTTCAGTTCTTCTCAGGGTTGGAAATTGTGCCAAACGGGATCACACTACCTGTGGACCCGGAAGGCAAGATTACAGGGGAGGCCTTCGTTCAGTTTGCCTCACAAGAGTTAGCTGAGAAAGCTTTAGGGAAGCACAAGGAGAGAATAGGGCACAGGTATATTGAAGTGTTCAAGAGCAGTCAGGAGGAAGTTAGGTCATACTCAGATCCACCTCTGAAGTTTATGTCTGTGCAGAGGCCTGGGCCTTATGACAGGCCTGGCACAGCCCGGAGGTACATTGGCATTGTGAAACAGGCAGGCCTGGATAGGATGAGGTCTGGTGCCTATAGTGCAGCCTATGGGGGCTATGAAGAATACAGTGGCCTCAGTGATGGCTATGGCTTCACCACTGACCTGTTTGGGAGAGACCTCAGCTATTGTCTCTCAGGAATGTATGACCACAGATACGGAGACAGCGAGTTCACAGTGCAGAGCACCACCGGCCACTGCGTCCACATGAGAGGGCTGCCCTACAAAGCAACGGAGAACGACATTTACAACTTCTTCTCTCCACTCAACCCTGTGAGAGTTCATATTGAGATTGGTCCTGATGGAAGAGTGACGGGAGAAGCTGATGTTGAGTTTGCTACTCATGAAGAAGCAGTGGCAGCTATGTCCAAGGACAGGGCCAACATGCAGCACAGATACATAGAACTCTTCCTGAATTCAACAACAGGAGCTAGCAATGGGGCTTATAGCAGCCAGGTGATGCAGGGCATGGGTGTATCAGCTGCCCAGGCAACTTACAGTGGCCTGGAGAGCCAGTCAGTGAGTGGCTGTTACGGGGCCGGCTACAGCGGTCAGAACAGCATGGGTGGATATGATTAGTATTGTAGGAACATTTGAGTTATTTCAATCAAAATTTCACAGGCAGCCAATAAGCAGTCAAGAGCAGTTTATAACTAGAGGAAGCTGGGGGACCCACTTTGCACCATGAGTTTGTGAAATCTGGATTAAAAAATTACCTCTTCAGTGTTTCTCATGCAAACTTTTCTTCTAGCATGTAATATTGAGTAAACTAAAACTATTTTCTTCCGCTTTTCTCAATTAACATTTTTGGTAGTATACTTAAGAGTGATGTTATCTGAGTTAAGTAGTTTATAAGTATGTTGAGTGGATCTTTAAGCACACCACAGTGAACACACTGGGGACATGTACTTTTCTGGAGAACTCGACGGTGCTAGATCCCTGATGCAAAGAGAAGCATTTCTCATGTTCATTCTAGTTTATATTTTCATTTAAAATCTTTAGGTTAAGTTTAAGCTTTTTAAAAGTTAGTTTTGAGAATTGAGACACAATACTAATACTGTAGGAATTGGTGAGGCCTTGACTTAAAGCTTTCTTTGTACTGTGATTTCCTTTTGGGTGTATTTTGCTAAGTGAAACTTGTTAAATTTTTTGTTAACTAAATTTTTTTCTTAAAATAAAGACTTTTTCACAATGACTGGCACAGCTTATCTACTCAGCGAAAGGAAGCAAACTGGGTGGTTGAGAAAGACTTGTAAACACTATTATCTTCCAGAGGGGATTTGAAAATAGTGGTAGCTGGGTGGTGTGTCTCAGGCATGTAATCCCAGCACTTGGGAAGCTGAAGATAACATGAGCTCAAGGTGGCCATCTTGGTGTACATAGTGAGTTCTAGGCCAGCCAATTTGGCTTTTAAAATAAGTTACTTATGTGCCTTGTAGAGATTGACTACGAGTAGCCCAGTATACACAAGGAAGCACATAGTACTATAATTACACTATAAACTATTGAAAGCATTTATACTTCAGAAGTATACTACATTCCTGCCTGCTGTCTTGTGACCAGAAGAGGGTGTTGGATTCCCCAGTAACTAGAATGGTTACTGGGAGCTCTACTTGAGTCTTACAAATTATGACTAAAGGGTCTCATACCTTAAATTTTAAAGTACTTTCCTACTGGAGTCAAAATTTATTGTAGAGTGGGCATTGGTAACCAGTAAGTAGCAAAAGCCACTTTTCAGAGGCGGCAAGCAATTTTATTGTTGCCAACAAACCACCATAAAGGAATAACCTTAGCAGGGTTTGGGTATTTTGAACAAATCCTCTGCCACTGAACCAGGTGTCCAGGCCACATTTTAGAGGTCATATAGACTGATTTTGTTTCTTGTGTGCACCCCCCCAAAAAAAAAACAACTTAGAGGCCATAAATTGTGAAGGAAACCTGGAAGTCTTAATAGTATATTCTCTTAGTGCCTGTAAACATTAGACAAAATAACCCAGGGCTTAAGTGTTGGCTATAAAAGGCTCTGTTGGTATGGATACCTAAGGCATCTTAATAACCTGGTTGTCTTTTTGCTGTCTTAGCATCTAAAGGTGGAATAAGCTAAGCCTCACTAGTGATCTGTAATAAAGTTCTGTAACCATGTGTTCATGGCAGTGGGTCCCTAGTCTTTTTCAACCCTGTTGTGGTATAAGAACTGTAGTGAATGCAAACCCACTAACTTAGGAGCCCACTGTCCTTCCCCCAACTCCCTTTTCAGGACCAATCGGTAGCACTTACAAAAATCTGTAGTAGTAAAAAGCAATCTGTGCTATAGGAAAGAATGGTCCTAGCAAAACAGATGTGGTAGCTTTTAACCCTACAGGTATTGGGCAGGCAACCAATGTTCATCTTTGTTTATTGAGGAAGCCATGTACCCTGTAAGAGACACTTTTGAATTAGCTCCAAGTGATTGTCCCCTCTTAAAAGTAATGTTCAGGGTTTTTTTTTTTTTTAATTTTTTGTTTCATCCACATGTATATACCTCCTGTCTGGTACTTGTGAGCCTCCGAGTGAATGCTGGGAGTCACTCATTCTTTACAAGAAGTGTTCATGAACATGGAGCCAAATGTGCTCATATTTCTACTTGCCAGCTTCTGCATGCCAGTTATTAATAAAGTGTGGAAGTTGGTTCTGGATGTGTTTGAAGGACTGAACTTGGCAACATGAGCCTTTGCCTCCTGAACAGTCTTCCCAACTCAGAAAGTATCCAAAGTGTGACCCTAAATTCTATCCGAAGGCTTCGATACTGCTTACAAAGAATTGGTGCTTTCAGAATTTTCACTGATTGCTTCTTAGAGCTAGGAACCACTGTTAGTGACTAGTGGTGGAGATCCTGGCACACAACACAGCATGTGGGGGAGATAGTATAACATAATTTCTCCAATATGTCAATTAGGTCCCAGTTGCTGAAGGTTTTAGCACCTTGAAATGGTGCCACCAGCTCCCCAAACATTCAACTCGAGATCTCTTGATGGATTCAGGTCATTTACACACTGCTCAGGGTGCACTAGATTGATATACTCACTGGATTTAGGAATCAAGGATTGTATACCCATGACCTGACTGGTAGAGGCTGGATGAACTCAGGTTTCAAGCTTTATCAGGAAAACCATTCAGTTTCTTGAAGAAAGGAGTTGGTTAGTGTAAAGCTAATCTGGCTTCCTGTCTGTAAACCTGCTCAAATAGCCATGGTCAGTCATTGGCCATAGTTACTGTTGAAGGGGAAAAAAAAGCTGTTTTGTTTTCAGTTTTTAGACACTGTCTCACAGTGTCTCCCTGTCTGTAGACTATGCTAAGCCTTGAACTCTCACCTGCCTCTGCTTCTCAAGTACATGGGATTTGTATCACCATTAATTGCATCACACAGCACTGGAGCAAAAAAAAAAAATCTAAATGTTCAGTCTTCGTTAAATGTGTTAGTCTGTGGTCAGCACAATGTAGATTTTACAAGATACAGGTAAAACTACTGCATATTGTGCTGGGCATGTATCCCTGTTAGAGGGCTGTCTAGTGTGTGTAAGGCTTTGTGTTCATTCCTAGCACTGAGGTGAAAAAATCTTAACAGCTTTTAAATTTGCTAGCATATTTTGAGTTGTGGAGAGAGCTGGTTTTACGCTTGAAAACATAATCTAGTTACTTGAAGGCCTACAAGGGTTTTCTGAGTGTTGTTTACCAGCCCATGCTAACTTCAAACTCTGGCTTGATCTTGAACTCCCAATCCTGCTTCTACCTCCCAAGTGTTGAGATTACAGACATGTGGCACAATGCTCAATTTACACTATTTAAAAAATACTTTGTGTTCTGTTTGGATGTGAGTGCAGGTACACATATGCCATGGTAGGTTAAGTGGAGAACAACTGTTTGTTCTGGCTTTCTACCTTGTTGAGGCAGCTCTCTTATTCTGCTGTGGCTAGCTGGCCCTTGAGCTTTCAGCCATTATGTCTCCACCTTTCATCTCTGTAGATTGGCTCCTAAGATCAAACTCTGCTCTTTAGGTCTGTTGGGCCAGGGCTTTTACCCACTGAGCTGTTTTCCTGGCTCTGTTTAATGTTTTATCCTTTATCTGTGGTCGATAGCTTCTGGCTTTTGTTTTGAGTTTTTAGACACCGTCTTCACTGTGTATCCTTGGCTGTCCTAGAACTTTGCAGACCAGGCTGGTCTTGAACTCTCAACCTGCCTCTGCTTCTGAGGTACATGGGATTTGTACCACCATGCCTGGCCAAATGAGTTTTTATTTGTTCCGGTTTGTTTTTGTTTTCATTTGAAAATATCTTTGTAGAAAATTTCTTAGGCTCTTAGTATCTTAGTATCTTTCAGTACTTGCCTTTTTTGTTTTTGACACAAGATTTCAGCTATAATCTAGCCTGGTACCCAGACTATTTTTTCCCCATTCTTAGAATCTGAGATTGTAGGCATGAGCTACCATTCCTGCCAATTTGCTTTTTTAAAATTCTTTTTTAGTTGGACAAATGGTATATCAGATTATTTTTATTATTTTCCTTGGATTCCTAGGCTACATGAAACGAAACCTTGACTCTAAAGAAACAAAAATAGATGTCAGAAAATCTTCAACTTCTGTCTTAGGGTTTTACTACCGTGAACAGACACCATGACCAAGACAACTTTTGTAAAGAACAACATTCAATTGGGACTGGCTTACAGATTCAGAGGCTCTGTTTGGGTGGGAGAATGGCAGTATCTAGGGAGACATGGTGCAGGTGGAGCTGAGAGTTCTGCATCATCTGAAGGCTGCTAGGAAAAGACTGGCTTTCAGGCAGCTAGGATGAGGGTCTTAAATCCCACACCCACAGTGACACACTCCCAACAGAGTCACACCTAATAGTGCCACTCCCTGGACTGAGTATATACAAACCACAACATCACACTATACAAAACTTGAACATTACAGAGACATCTCAGGCAGAAGGTAAGTTTTTGACTCATCTATAAGTAATGAAGCTTATAGGTTGGATTAAACCAACTGATTGTTCCTTTGTACCTGAGAGTAGGCTTATTAACTTGTGTCCAGAACTCAGGCTGAGGATGTGTGGCTGCTAAGAACTTTACCAGACCTGGTCAGAAAACATGTTCAGAGTTAGTTCTGTCTCTAATAGGTTGTGTGATATATCACACAGATACCTGCTCACCCCAGACGGATCCCACCGCAGACCAAAGTTGTGCCAAAGTCCAAGTTGTTGGATCAGATGTTTTCTCCTTACAGGTATAGGTAAGGGGGTACTCACAGGAATAGGATGCCTCAATGCAAGCCCACCTCATTTCTCCTTGTGTGTGTGTATGTGGTGGTCATGTGAGTGCAGATGCATACATATTCATGCATGTCAGAAGTTAGTGTCTTGACCACTCTTCACCTAGTTTTTTGGAACATTATCTCACAATCTGGAGCTCATCAATTCAGCTAGGCTGACCAGAGAGTTCTTACGGATCCACCTGCTCAATCCAACCATTATCCTTAGGGTTATAGTTATACATTGCAGTGCTTGGCTTTTAAATAAGAGCTGGTGATCAGTGCTCAAGTCTTCACCAAAAAAGCCATTTTCCCCAGCCTCTTGATTTTTGAGAGAATCTTCCTTTGTAACTTTGACTGGTCTGACTTTCACTAGGCCAGGCTGGCCTCAAACTTGGTATGATCCTCTTGCATATGCTTTCCAGGTGCAGAAGTCGTAGGTGCTTGCCCATCACACTTGTATTTATTTGTTGTATATTAAGTACTGTAGTTTTAGCGCTAGGCTGGGCCGGGGGCTGTCATAGCATGCTCAACGGCTTCCGGTATATCTCAATATCTCTCTAGCATATGCATGGCCCTGGGTTTCATACCCAGAACAGTAAAACCAGATGTAGTGGCACTTGACTGTAACTTCAGCACTCAGAAGATCAAGAATTCAAGAGGCTACAGGAGACTCTGCCCCAAGAAAATATAATCTGCAACATCACTAATAAGTAGACAGGACATAATTACGAAACAAGCATAGTCACTGGGCTGTCTCTGGAACAGTCCCAAGTCTCAGAAGAAGCAAGAGTGCTTTAGAAACGGTTAGGAACAGGACTTCCTGGGTTTGAGAAGCTGTACTTGTTAGCATGGCTTTTGTGTAAATCAGGACAGATAGTGTAGTGGTTCTGAGCCTTCCTGATGCTGACCCTTTAGTGCAGTTTCTCATGTTGTAATGACTCCTAACCGTAAAATCATTTTTTTGTTGCTTTTTCACAACTGTGATTTTGCTATTATGAAGAGTCATAATGCAAATATCTTTCTGATAGTCTTAGGCAACTCCTGTGATAGGGTCAGTGGTTTGGGGGTTGAAACCCACAGGTTTAAGAAAGACTGGGATGGTAGAATCCCTATTTCTTAGGTTGTTAAGAAACTGAATTGGGCAGGCAGTGGTGGCACATGCCTATTAATCCCAGCACTTGAGAGGCAGAGACAGGCAGATTTCTGAGTTCGAGGCCAACCTGGTCTACAGAGGTTGAGTTCCAGGACAGCCAGGGCTACACAGAGAAACCCTGTCTTGAAAAACCGAGGATGAAGAGGGGAAGGAGCTGTAAAGTTGCCTCCTGCCAGGGGGCAATAGTCTAATGAGAACTTCCAGTGACATCACACAAAAGCTTGGGGAGAAGCAGTTCTCAACCTGAATAGCTTCTCAGAGGAGGAAAAGAAAGTGTTTGTTTGGTAGAGATCTTGCTGTCCAAGGCCCTGTAGAACACAGAATTGCCCTGGATGAGGGAACCAGGCATGCAAATGTCAAGGGCACAAAAATGACTTGGGCTGTGCCACTGTAAGAAATACTGCCATACTTGTGAGAAGATCCCAGCACGCCATCCACTTTGCAGCAGCACCCCCTGGAGCATCTCTCTGGAGCTAACAGCATCTCTAGACTTCTTGCCCCTGATCCTGCCCTTACAAAGGCAAGGTTCCATGTTCTTTCATAGACTGCCACCTATGCTACAGCACAGGTTTGTGATTTGGTACCATTTAATACTGTGATGAGAACCATATACAGGATGATTTGGCCTTGCACTTCAGAATTGTTGCTAATAGGAGTGGGTAACTGGATCTAATTTTTTTTTTTTTGGGGGGGGTTTGAGACACGGTTTCTCTGTGCAGCCCTGGCTGTCCTGGAACTCACTCTGTAGACCAGGCTGGCCTCGAACTCAGAAATCCGCCTGCCTCTGCCTCCCAAGTGCTGGGATTAAAGGCATGCGCCTGGATCTAAATTTTAAGAAACATTTTAAAGTTGAGTATATTGCTCAATTGGTAGAGCATTTAGCATTCCTGAGGCCCTGGGTTTGTGCTTTAGCGCCACATAAACCAATGTGATGGCCCTTGGGAGGTGAAGGCAAGAGGAATGGAGCTTCAAAGTCAAGGTTAGCCTGGGCCATGTTCAGTGTTTGGTAGCCTAAAAACAACACAGTTATGTGAGTTTTTGGCTACCACAAAGCAAATACAGGAAAAGCATTTCAGATGTGGGGTCTATGATAGCTTCTCCAAGCTGGATGTGTGGTCGGAAAGCTTGCATCTCCAGTCAAAGGGGCAAGAGCCTGTTATACTTAAATAGAATTGTGCGCAGCAGAGAGACAGACCTGTGGCCTGTCACTTGAGACTTAAACCTGCTTTGTCTGAGCAGGCTTTCACAAGGGCAGAAGAGCACCGCGAAACGCCTCAAGGGGGTGCTGCTGCAAAGCAGCTGTCATGCTGGGATCTTACAGGCATGGCAGTCATTTCTTACAGTGGCACAGCCCAGGTCATTTGTGCCCTTGACATTTGCATGCCCGGTTCCGTCATCCAGGACAATTCTGTGCCTCATTTTTCATACTTTTCTGAACCTGAAAGATGAAACTCAGATTTCTCTGGGTCTGATTCTGGGCCACTGCCTCCAGCTTCCTGACTTCTCCAAACACCCAGCGGAAACTCTACCCAAGAGTTTTGAGTTCTGGCTTTTGCTGCTCTCCCCTTATCACTGTTTTGAGACTGTTGGATGCACCTGCATCCCAGGACATCGGAGGTTTTCTATGTTTCGATCTGAGGGCTGTCCAAGAATTCCAGGGTGGATGGGTCAGTGAAGTCTCAGTGAGATGGGGTTCCAGAGCGACTAAGCCGTCATTCTAGGTTATATCACGTAGAGGCGAGCCATGTCATCAGAACTGCTCGGGTCTCTGGGCACAGATTCTAGTCTTTGGATAAAACATTGTGGTATCTTTTATTGGCAAGTTCATTTGTATTGCTGGACTTTAATCCATGGGAGAGCATTGGAGGCACACAGTAAATTAGGAGATTCTCAAAATAGGATGTAGCTGAGATTGAGCTTCCATATAAAAAGCCATAGGGACAGACAACTCATCAGGCATTCCCACAGCTTTGCTCTCCCCACACATCACAGAGGGGTCACAGGACCACAGAACAGAGCAGCAAGACCAGTTTAATATAAAGTCAGCTTTGGAACACCCTTCCTTCCCTGTCACTGAAGACTTAACAGTTTGCTCTAGGGAAGCCATCCTGGAGAGGAAGGTCTCCAGAGGGGAGACAAACGGCACTGTCGAAGAGCTTGCCTTCAAACTTGGTCCTGTGTTCAGTTCAGCAGGTACTGGCAGAGCCTGTGGAGAGGTGGGTCAGTTCTTCAGTGACCTCTTCCCTTTGGTACCCTATTACTCTCTCTTCCTGCATCCCACCAACTCACCTGGAGTGATGAGTGGAGTGCCTTTCTCAGGTAAGGAACTAGAGAGGAAACATGCAGATAAGCATCGAGGTCTTCTGTTTCCTCAGGGTTTCCCATGTCCCTCTCCAAGGGCATACTTTCCTTTTATGTATTTGAGTTTTTGAGACATGGTCTTATGTAGTAGCTGAGGCTAGTCTTGAGCTTGGTATGTAACCAAGGATGGCCTGCTGATCTCTCTACCCCTACCAAATGCTGAGATTACAGGTGTTTACTGCCAGGGGGTTACAAACACGAATACTCTTCTTCCATAGTGACTTTTAATATCAAAGGACGGAATTTTTCCTGATTTGGGGCCTTTGAGAGTTTATTTAATCTTCAAATAAATCCCACTTTTAGCCCAGTGAATAGACAGGGTGTAGTGGTTCTGTTGGCCTTAGAAAATTATCACCACATAGGTGTCCTCAGGCAAAGATACATACAACTTCGCCACTTGCTTACCTGGCTGTATGGTTGCGCCTACATTTGCACTTGCTACCTAGGAGGGGAAGAAGATAGATTCAGCCTGAGTCTGAGCCTTCCTTTCCCCACACTGCCAATCCCTCTACTCACTCAGGACCATGGCGATTCCAGCGACGCACAGGAGCCCTCCAAAGATCATTCCTCCCAGTTGCAGGCTCTCCCAGTCTGGGGGTGGGGGCAAAGAGAAGACATTGCCTCACAGTACCCTCACACATTCATTCAAGAGGTATTTATGGGGCTTGGGGTGTGGCTTTGTGGGGCACCTTTACAAGCACCCCCTTGTCCTATAAATAAGTGCTTGCCCACACGGCACTTAAATCCCAGGCAATGAAAAGGAGACCAAATGGGTTAATAGATACATCATGTAATAGTATCTCATGGGGACAAGTGCCATGAGAGACAAAGAAGTCAGACCTAGAGAAAGGAGAACAGGGGTCACTGGACCAACCCCACCTCCATGCCCTCAAGGCACCCTTTTTTTTTTTTAGCTCTTAATGAAGAACAGGGTTGATGCCCCACCCCACCTTGACTGCTGGGCTATGTACCGTCCTCATCAGTTGGCTTGGTTCAGAGATCTAACGCAGACAAGGATTGAGTGTGATGGGGTGGGAAGGGATGGGGGTTGGTGTCGGCTCTTACCATAGTAGAAGGGACTGTCTTTATCTGCAGTAAATGAAAAATAAGTAAACAAATACCCAAACTAGGAGACAGGATACAGGGTCTTAGAAGGGAATGCAGGCAGGTGGCACTTGAGGGTGTACAGTGCTGGGTACTCACCAACTGCATCATTGGCTTCCAAGGCAGGCAGACCTGGGTGAGAGAAGCAGAAATGGGTGTTTATCACACCGATGTCTAAAAAGCTAGCTGTCTAGAAGGATCTGCGAAGTGACCCTGACCCTAGTCCTACCAGATGCCAAGCAAGCCTTGGCTTTTTCAAATCATCCCGAGGCCCATGGCTTCCCATTCAGAGCCCTTTGTGTATCTTGTCCTTCTATTCTCGTGCTCTGAACCGGATGGTTGATTCTTTTTTGTTTGTTTTTTTGTTTGTTTGTTTGTTTGTTTGTTTTTCCGAGACAGGGTTTCTCTGTGCAGCCCTGGCTGTCCTGGAACTCACTCTGTAGACCAGGCTGGCCTCGAACTCAGAAATCCGCCTGCCTCTGCCTCCCAAGTGCTGGGATTAAAGGCCTGTGCCACCACCGCCCCATGGTTGATTCATTTTTAACCTTGTCTGAAAAGTGTTGGACAGAGCCAGGCTCTTTGCCTCTTAAAGAAACAAGCCAACTTTGATATGCATTGTCTGTTTTTCACAGTCCACTGACGCAGTAGCCGTTAAGCAACTTTTCAGTGTCCTCATTCCTCTTGTACTAGTGTTCTACGCAGCTGACAGTTTAAAGGTAAACACATTTATTGGGTAGCAGTCCTACTCTGGGGAGAGGCTGTCTAGTCTCCACTGCCTTGGTAGGCGGAGTGTATGGAGTGCTCACCTGCTAGCACCAGGAGAAAGGCACAGGTTATCCCCTCCATATCAGGGCCCAGGGCGAGGCTGCAGGCTGCTGGGTGAGATGCAGAATAGAGGCGATGGCTTGGGTCTGTGCTCTGTGACCTGCCACAGCTCACAGTAAGAGGCAGAACTTAAGAGGTGTGAAAATCAGGCATGTGAATCCCACATAGGCAAGCGCTGACCTTAAGAAAATCATGACTTTCCGTTTTCACATCTACAGATGGCACTGGTGATTACCTGGGTATGTGGATTGCTTGATTCCAGTTTCGTGTTCAGGACAGAACACCCTATAGTGACCACACTGGGCTTTGGGAAGAGCTCTATAAAGATACTATCATCTCTTCCACAGGAAGTAGGAATTCCCAAAGATAAAACCAAACGCTCAAAGTGAGATTCTGTTCTATGTAGGAGCTAGGCTTTCCTAGCCTGGTGTCAGGCCCAGACTCTTCCACTTGAAAAGATCTGGGCCTGTAGTAGTCTGGTGGAGTCCTAGATTATCTCAGAATTCAAGAACAGGGCTGGAGGGTGCAGTTCCAGCCTCCTCTTCTAGAGTTCGGAACTTTGCTCCAAGTAGCCCCAGATCTGCTCAGAGCATAGGTACCTGCTAGAAAGGTCTGCTGGTGTGAGAGACACAACCCCTTTCTCCTGTGAGTAGGTCCTACCCAGGGCCCCATTTACATTGTATGTAATACTCCTTGTGCAGCTGAGTTTAGGAAAGAAAAAGCTCCATCCCTTCTTTTTGTATAATGGTAGCTACAGGCTAGTGTCAAGGGTTCAGTTCTGAAGTCACAGTTACTGTCTACTATAGTGAACTCTGGTCTACTACTGAGATCACAGATCCAGCACCTACTGGTTGGGCTCAGTCCTCTCACATCCACTTACCAGGTGTGTGACTTAGTAGATAATATCTCTGTGATTCAGTGACCTATAAATAATGGCAACCTTGTAAATTACGGAGACAAAATTAAGGGAACTATGATATGCCAATCCTAAAAAATATACCTAGCCTAGAAAGCCTGCTACAGTATATATAAACCACATGGGCCTTTTGCCCTAAGATGGAAAACTGGATAAAAAAAAAAAAATCTCCTGCGTTTATGGTCTGGCCAGTCTCTGAAGCTGGTTTTCCTTTGCCCTTCATCTGTTTCTCTTACCCCTTCCCACAAAGCCACAGCTCCTGGATTATGTCGCATTTTCATTTTGCTTCTGCTAAAGGTTGGCTCTTACTTCCCCTAGTCCCGAACTCACTGCTACACAGTCATAAAGTCAGAACCCTCAAGGCCCAGAGAGGCCATCTCTGTTCTTACAATCCCCAAATAGTTGCTCACTTCTCAGAGTCCTAGAGTCAGCACCCACCACCCCTTCCTCAGAAGGTCTGGCGACCACCCCCTCCAAGGACTTAAGTCCTAGAGAATCTCTACTCACCCTGGAGATGACCCGAGCCAGGTGAGTGGTGCCGAGAGGAAAAGTCTGAGGACAGCCTGGGTGGGTTCTGCTCTTTAAACCCAGGGGCTCCGCCCTGAGCCACACACCAGCAGTCCGGAGGGAACTGGTCCTACCTCTTATGCTCCCGTAGGCAGCCCTCCCCACCTGCTCTTCAGGCCTTAGCTCACTCACCACACCCAGAGTAGAGCCAGTGCTGGGTCCTGGCTACTTAGAGCTAAGGAATGAGGGAGAGAAGGGAGAACTGTGACCACTGGATTTCAGTCCAGTCTTGAAAGAAAGCTCCAGGCTTGGTAAAATGGCTTAGAAGATAAAAATGCCTGTTACCAAGACTGATAACCTGAATTTGAGCCCAGAAACCACAGGGTAGAACGAAAGCTGACTCAGAAGTTATCTCTGATCTCTCCTCTCCCCTCTTTCTCTCCTCTCTCCCTCTTTCTCTCCTCTCCCCCTCACACACACACAGACACACACACACACTCACACGCCGCAGGGGTTCAGGGTTCTGGCTTTCTTGTGCTGTGTGGAATACCTTGGGGACAGTGAAGTAGATAATAGACCGGCAGCTGCACTGTTTTTATTTGAACCTGGTGTTCAGAGGGGTGGGGGCTGGGCCTGATAGGGACCTGTTGGTTCATTTTACCACCTTCTTGCTAGACCTGGGTACTCTGTGACTTGGGGACCCTACTTCAGCCTGGAATAAGAGACTTCCTGCCCCAGGTAGACTATTGCCTGCCTTACACAGAGGGAGGGACATTGCCAGGCAAAAGATAACCCACTTTGTCTGATGCTGGCCAGAATCATCCTACCATGCCTTGGATGACATTTAGCCTCTCTGTTCCTTTTCAAATGAGGGAAACTTGTCCCTGTCTAGGAGGTCACTGAAGAAGAGTTGAGGTTGTCTGTCCTGAGTACGTGGGAAAGGGCTGTTGAAGGATTCAATGGTTATTTTCTTTTTAATTTTGTGAATGTGGTGTTCTGCCTGCATGTATTGCATGTACTGTCTGAGTGCCTGGTGCCAGCAGAAGCCAGAAGAGTGTGTCAGATCCCCTGGAACTTGAGTTACAGTTGTGAGCAGGCATGTGGGTGCTGGGAATCGAACACAGGTCCTCTGGAAGAGTAGTCGGTGCTCTTAACTGCTGAGCCATCTCTCAGTAACCCTTCCTCCCCCAAGTACTTTTTTAAAAGAATGGAACACTTCACATACTTACATTTCATTATTTCATTACAGTTTATCATTTTTCTATTATTATTATTATTATTATTATTATTATTATTCCTTTTTGGAGACAGGGTTTCTCTGTGTGGCCTTGGCTATCCTGGAACTTGCTCTGTAGACCAGGCTTACCTTGAGATCCACCTGCCTCTGCCTCTGCTGGAATTAAAGGCGTGCGCCACCACCGCTCAGCGTTTTCTTTTTAGGTTGTCTTTTGTTTATTCTTTGACAATTTCTTAGGTACTTATGATGTATCTTGATCATATCCATCCAAACTCTGCCCTCTTGCTCCTTGTCTTCCTCAGCCTTCTCTTCTCTCTTGAGTTAGCACTGTGTGCTGGATTGTTGACTGATTTTGTTGGCTCCATCTTGTGCAGGTAAACACGCTGCAGTAAGTTCGTGCGTGCTGTGGCCATGTCGTGCCAGAGAGAGTTCATTTCCCCAATCCCCATCCTCCCACTCTTACCTTCTTTCCACTTCTCTTCCTCAGGGTTCAGAAGTCTCAGTTAAGGCTGAGCACCTTGCCAGGTGTGGTGCGTGCTTTTTATCCCAGTACTTGGGAAGCAGAGGCAGGAGGATCTCTGTGAGTTTTTAGGCCAGCCTGGCCTACATAGAAAGTTCTAGGACAGCCAGG
This sequence comes from Grammomys surdaster, assembly GCF_004785775.1. Taxonomy (NCBI): domain Eukaryota; kingdom Metazoa; phylum Chordata; class Mammalia; order Rodentia; family Muridae; genus Grammomys; species Grammomys surdaster. Next base: position 1,593,975 of record NW_021620771.1, on the reverse strand, counting down.
GCTACATACATAGTAAGACACTGTCTTAACAACACAACACAACAAACCCACTAAACAAACAAAGGCTGAGTACTCTGGCGGTCACTTGGTCTCAGCCCTCTGACCAGTTAGGAGTCTGTGCTACCCGCTGACCACTGCAGAGAGACACTCCTCTGGGCAAGGTTGAGAGCAGCAGTGATCTATGGGTAGACACATGAATAGTCCGAATGTGGCTTGACAAACATCCATTTAAGCAAAACAACAGCAGTAGGTCCCTCCCAGAGCCCGTGACCTCTTGAGCCAGGGTTTTTGACCAGGTTTACAGTACAGTGCAGAGCAGGCCTTCAATCCAATTCAAACTCACTTTGGTTGCCCCGTGAACATCATGCCACTATCGCACGAGTGGGCACATCTTGGCAGGTTGATTTACAGCTGAAGGGCTGAACGCAGGGATGCCATGGATGGCTTTTCTCCCCAGCAGCCTGCAAAGCATCTTCTGGTCTTAGGAAATCTAGTCAGTAGGACACTTTTAGGTCAGTTCCAGTTTGATTTCTCTTTGTCCTGCAAGCATATTGTGTGGTGTCTTCAGCATTAGGGTCTTACTGCCAGGTTCTGCTGGGAAACCAAGAGCCAGCTTCACTAGCCTGTGTCGTTTGGGGGCCCCTGGGGCCTTCACTGACCTGTCACCCATGCCTGGTACCAAGACTTTCATTTGGTGTCAATCACTTTCCACCCATGTAGAGTATCAGCTCAAATTCCTGCTGTTTTTTAAATCGTGCCTTTTAAATATATTAGAAGGCAGTGGGTTTTCATAGGGTCGTTTTTATACGCCTTTACTTTTACCTTACCCGCCCTACCCCTTACCCCCTACTTCCTTCCTATATCTCCGGGTAAACGTTTAACTGCTAATATTCTCCTCTGCATCTTCATATCACATATGTTCTATCCCCTTAAGAACACTCTTCCCTTATCCCAGCACTTGGGAGGCAGAGGCAGGCGGATTTCTGAGTTCGAGGCCAGCCTGGTCTACAGAGTGAGTTCCAGGACAGCCAAGGCTACACAGAGAAACCCTGTCTCAAAAAACCAAAAAAAAAAAAAAAAAAAAAAAAAAAGAACACTCTTCCCTTCATGGGCCCTACAGACACTCTCTGTTAACCACATAAATCTAAAAATACAAAGCCAGGGATTCATATATGAAGGAGAACATACCTGCCATTTTTCTTTCTAGGCCCGGTGTATTAGTTTAGGTTTCTGTTGGTATGATAATGATCATGACCAAAACAACTCAATGAGGAAAGGGTTCAGCTTACACTTCCAGAGTCTGTTCCTGAAGGAAGTCAGGGCAGGAACCTGGAGGTGGGAACTGAAGCAAAGGCCATGGAAAAGTGCTTATTGGCTTATTCCTCGTGGCTTACTCATCCTGTATCAGTTCATTCTGTTTCTCTTCCTCCCTTCTTCCTCTTCCTCCTCCTTTTTTTCTTTTTTTTTTTGTTTTTTTGAGATGAAGTTTCCCTCTGTAGCCCTAGAACTTGCTCTGTAGACCAGGCTGGCCTTGAACTCAGAGATCTGCCTGCCTCTGACTCCCAAGTATTGGGATTAAAGGTGTGTGCAACCACTGCCTCACCCAGCCTTTTTTTGATACAGGGTTTTTCTATGTAGCCCTGGGTATCCTGGAACTCACTATGTAGATGTAGATCAGGCTGGCCTCAAATTCACAGAGATTTACCTGCCTTTGCTTCCTGAGTGCTGGGATTAAAGATGTGTGACACCCAACACTCAGGCTGTTTTCTCATATTACCCAGGACCACCTGGCCAGGGGTGATGTCAGGTTGTCTAGAAGTCAGTCTTATGGAGGCATTTTCTTCATTTCTCCTCAGATATGAAGCCATGTTCTCAATAAAGATCCCCTCTTCTCAGCTATGTCTAGGTTTATGTCAAATTGACAGAAAGCAATCAGCATACTTGTCTTAATTAGTATATTTTCCAGTCACATCCATTTCCCCTTAAATTTCACTTTCTCTTAAAGCTAAATAAAATTCCATTGTGTATGTGTCCCCTCTCTGCACCACCCACTGATCTTGCTGGCCTTCCAGGCAGGTTCTGTTCCCTAGCTATTGCAAATACGGTGGGAGCAAACATGTCTGTGCAGGTTTCTCTGTAGATGTGGGCTGCTTTGGCTATATTCTGAGGAACGGTATAACAGAACATGTGGTAGGTTTCTTTTCAGCATTTGGAGAAAGCTCCACAGTGACTTCCATAGTGGCTATACTGAGTTACAGCCCCCACTAAGAGCGACATTTCCCCCATCCTTGTTTCCCACATCCTTGCCAGTATTTGTTGTCATTTGTTTTGAAGATTTATTGATTTTGAAGATTTTATTCGTTTTTGTGTACAAGCTTGATTTGTCTCCATGTTTGTATGTGTCCACCTGAGTGCTCATAGAGATCAGAAGAGAGCATTAGGTCCCATGGAACTGGAGCTACGGATATTGTAAGCCACCACGTGGGGCTCGAACTGAACCTGGATCTTCTGCAAGAGCAGCAAGTTCTCTGCAGCCAGTCTTTTTCTTTCTTTCTTTCTTTCTTTCTTTCTTTCTTTCTTTCTTTCTTTCTTTCTTTCTTTCTTTCTTTCTTTCTTTCTCCTTCTTCTCCTTCTTCTCCTTCTTCTCCTTCTTCTCCTTCCTCCTCTCCTTCCTCCTCTCCTTCCTCCTCTCCTTCCTCCTCTCCTTCCTCCTCTCCTTCCTCCTCTCCTTCCTCCTCTCCTTCCTCCTCTCCTTCCTCCTCTCCTTCCTCCTCTCCTTCCTCCTCTCCTTCCTCCTCTCCTTCCTCCTCTCCTTCCTCCTCTCCTTCCTC
>NW_021620771.1:1564708-1590744 GCF_004785775.1 Grammomys surdaster | reverse complement strand
AGCCCTGGCTGTCCTGGAACTCACTCTGTAGACCAGGCTGGCCTCGAACTCAGAAATCCGCCTGCCTCTGCCTCCCAAGTGCTGGGATTAAAGGCGTGCGCCACCACCGCCCGGCAGTCTTTTACTTTCTTAATGGTAGGCATTCTAACTGGGTTAAGATGGAATAGCTAAGTAGTCTTAATTTGCATTTCCCTGATGTCCACTTACGGTCCCCTTCTGTCCTTCCTTCTTTCCTTCCTTCCTTCTTTCCTTTCTTCCTTCCTTTTGTTCATTTTGAGGCTTGCTCTTACTGTGTAGCTGAGGCTGTCCTCGAACTCAACTGTATAGATCAGGCTGGCCTGAAAAAAATCACAAAGCTCTACCTGCTTCTCCTGGGATTAAATTCATGCACCAATAAGCCTGATGTTCAACACTTTTGAAAATCTTAGTAGCCATTTGTAGTTCTTCTTTTGAGAACTTTGTTCAGTTCCATTGCTCATTTTTTATTGGGCGTTAATTTTCTTGATGTTTAGTTTTTTGAACTTTTTTTTAATATATATTCTAGATTTTCTGTGCGATTTCTAGCTGCCTAAAATTTTCTCCCATTCAGTAGGCGGTTTCTTCATTTGACTGAATGTTTCCTTTGTTGCACAAATGTCTTTTTATGATACAAGATTCCATTTGTTTATTATTGGCCTTATTTCTGAGGAATCATGAGAGTGGATACCTGTGCCTACATCTTGAAGTGCGCTCTCCCCCCCCACCCCCACCCCTTGCACACACTGACTCAGTTTCAGGTCTTACTTCAGGGTTCCCCATGAGCTCCTACTGTTTGGAGTTGATGTGCAGATATGGTATAGTTGGGTGTGTAATTCAGATAGTTTCTCGGTCGGGAGCTCAGGCTGTGAAGTATTGTTCCGTGAGTAGGATATTAGCTGTGAGGGGGACTACAGCTGTGACATTGTCTCTGCAAATTCTGTGCTGGCCAATTAGTGCAGTGGTTGCTTTGTTGTCCATGACTGCGGGAAGATAAACAATCAGGGACCATACAGAGTAGACTTAGAGTTTAGCTAAGGAGATTGGGAGTGGAGGAGAGGAGAGGTCTCAGGTAAGGTTTCTATTGCTGGGATAAAGTGCCATGACCAAAAGCAGCTTGGGGAGGAAAAGGTTTATTTCAGTTTACAGTAGTTCCGCATCACAGTCTGTCACCGAATAACTCCAGCAGGGCAGGAACCTGGAGGCAGAAACTGATGCAGAGACCATGGAGGAGTGCTGCTTACTGGCTTGCTCAGTCTGCTCGATTATACACCTTAGGACCACCTTCCTAGGGGTGGCATTGCCCATTGTATGCTGGGCTCATACTGATCACTATTCAAGAACATGCCCCAAAGACTTGTTTGTAGGCCAGTCTGATGGAGGCATTTTTTTTTTCCAACTGAAGCTCCATCTTTTCCAGATGACCCAGACTTCTGTCAAGTTGACATAAAACAAACAAACAAACAAACAAAACAACTAACTGGAACACAAGGGTTAAGAGTTGGATTGAGCTGGGTGGTAGTGGCACATGTGTGATGGGTGCATGATGTGTGCCATGATGTGTCAGAGGACCATTTCGGGGAGCTAATTTTCTCCTTCCTCCTATATGTGGTTCCAGATGATGGAACTCAGGTTGCCGGACTTGGAGGGCAGGCACCTTTTCCTACTGAGCCACCCTGGTTTATTTTTTCTATGTGACATGGCATCTCTCTGTAGCCCTGGTTGGTTCTGAACTCACAGAGATTCCACCTGTTTCTGCTAATGGAATTTGAGGACTGAAGGTGTGCGCCATCATGCCTGGCAAACATCTTGGTTTTGGCTGTCTAGCAAGTACCACTGTCTGGCAAGTCTCTGTCTCTCCAATGTCAGCACTAAGATTACAGATGGAAACTGCTATACCAAGCTTTTTCATGTGAGTGTTGGGGATTGTGACTCAGGTCCTAATGCACGATTGACAAACACTTCACCAGCTGAGCCATCTCCTCAGTCCCAGTACTTCTTTTTATGACTAACCATCATCATCATTATCACCACCATCATCGTGCGTGTGCGTGTGCGTGTGCGTGTGCGTGTGCGTGTGCGTGTGCGTGTGCGTGTGCGTGTGCGTGTGCGTGTGTGTGTGTGTGAGAGAGAGAGAGAGAGACAGACAGACAGTCAGACAGACAGACACCTGTGGAAGTCAGAGGACAATTTTGCAGAGTTCTCTCCATCCCATTACATGGGTTCCAGAATCCAATTCAGTTTGTCAGGCTTGTGCAGCCCCTACCCACTTTATCAGTTGCTTTCCTGTTGCTGTGATAAGACATCAGGACAAGACAATTGGGCTTACGGTTTCATAGGGTGAGAGTCCATCACCATCCCAGCAGGGAAACATGGCGTCAGCAGGCATGATGGCAGGAACAACTGAGCATTCACATCTTCAACAGCGAGAGCCAACCTGAAATGACACAAGTCTCAAACTCTCAAAGTCCACCTCCAGTGACATCCTCCAACAAGGCCAGACCTAAGCAGTGCCACCAACCAGGGCCAAGTATTCCAATATCAGGGACTCTGGGAGACATCTAACATACTGCTATACCCACTAAGCCATCTCACTATTTCCTTAGCAGCTCCTTAAAAAAGAGATTTTATTATTTTTATGTGCATGTATGTGTGCCCATATGAGTTTATGTGCATGTTTATAAGTTATGTGTATGTATGTGTACATTAATGGGGTTATGTGCATATTTATGAATCATGTGTGTTGTGTGTGCCAGCATGAGTTTATGTGCATCACCTGTGTGAAGGTGTCCAAGGTCAGAGGGCACTGGCTTTCCTAGATGTGAAGTTGTAGGCGGTTGTCAGCTACCCATTGTAAGTGCTGGACCTGGATCCTCTGGAAGAGCAATAACCACTCTTAGCCACTGAGTCCCACTCCCAGTACTTCTTCATCATTGTTTTTTAAAGACAGGTTTGTGTGTGTGTGTGTGTGTGTGTGTGTGTGTGTGTTTGTGTGTGTGTGTGTAGCCCTGGCTGTCCTGGAACTCACTTTGTAGTCTTTGTAGAGATCCGCCTCCCTCTGCTTCCCCATACCTGACTAGCACTAGGCATGACATCTAAAAAGATAGGCACATAAGCATAGGGGCTGGCCTTGGCGTAGAACACAGAAGGCCTGAGTGTCGGCCACTGAGTATATGGTCAGTCATGGGCCTCCCCGAAAGGAGCCACACCGCGTCCAAGCGTGATGCATACCATAGATGAGGTGGTTTCTCACCTTTGTGCTTGGCAAAGTTACACTCAGGGAACTAGCTTCCTAGTTCCTGCTTCTGTCCAGTTCCCACACTGGTCCTCCACCTTCAGTGGGGACAGGTTTTTTCTTTCTATTTATTAAAGATCTTGGAAGTAGAAATTAGATTGGGTCTTTGAGGAGGGCAGAAATTTTGCAAAAACACTGGGTTCTTCTATTGAAATAGATCCAAGGTACCTTCCTAGACATCTTCTAAGGAAAGTCTTCCTGCCTGCAGGTAACTGCTGTGTTGTGGTTCTTACCCTCTATAGCCTAGGGGATAGAACTCATCTGAGGAGAAGGAATTTGGGGCTGAGGTCCTACTTGGCTGTTGGAGAACAATGTAACATAACCTCTAGAGGACTTTTTTTTTTTTTTTTTTTTTATTTTGGTTTTAAGCAGGGGGCAGTGCCTGGGTCCAAGGCAGGAAGTTGGGAGTTTTAGGTCATTTTCTTTTTCTTTCCTTTTTTTTTTTTTTTTTGGTTTTTTGAGACAGTGTTTCTCTGTGTATCTCTGGCTGTCCTGGAACTCAGAAATCTGCCTGCCTGTGCCTCCCAAGTGCTGGGATTAAAGGTGTGCACCACCACTGCCCGGCTAGGTCATTTTCTACATAGCAAACTTGAGCCAAGTGTGGGCTACAAGAAAACGGAATAAAAAAATGAGACTGTGGGTGGGATGAGGCAGGGGTGGGGGCAGACTATGAACAGTTTTCCTGGGAGGTTACTCTTCAGTCACTCTCCCAGGTTGCAGATCTGCCATGGGTGTATTAGAGCCAACTACAGCAACAGCTCTGCACACTGGGCCCTCTGCACCGCCTGTCCTCTGCACAGCGTGCTAGCAGCATGATCACCTGCTGTCGCCAAATGCTGTCTTGGTGGACATTCAGATTAGTTTTTGCCATGGCTCCTGGATGCACAAATGGGCAGCAAGAAGATATGTTGGTTGCTGCACAGTGCACAGCGACTATCTCAGCCCTGGGTTTGGATTCAGAGTGTGTGAAAATGGTGGTGCTTCTGAATCCAGTGGTAAAGGAACTTTCCTTTTCCTGTTCTGGCTTAGAAGGTGTCCGTTCTGTGATTATTTATTGAGTGCTGACCGTAGATGCCCCGAGCATGGTCAGTTATCAGCAGAAACAGGGAGCGTGTATTTGGGAGCTCTCACAGAGGAAAGAACATTACTCTCTCCCATGTGAATAGAGAGGAAGGTCAGAGGGATGTCCACCTTCTGAAGGCCCTTTAGGTTGTCTTAAGGGGATGATGCTCTCCTTGTGTCCTCTCTCTCAGTTCTATATGGCTGTCCAGGCAAAAATGTGGCGTTCTCTCCCTCCTGAGAAGCCTGAGAGCAAGGCAGCTGACTCTGCCCTCCTGCCTGCCTGCCTGCCTGTGTGAATGGACTTGGTGATCAGAGCCTTATGATGCTATAGAGGTCCACCTCTGTGGGATCAGGGAGTTTCTTTCAAGGAGAGACAGTGGTTTGCATTCTCTGTGTGTGTGTTTGTGTGCGTGCATCTGTGTGTATATACACACCTTAGCTGTTGATCTTCAGATACCATCCATCTTGGTTTGCAGACAGTCTCTTCATTGACCTGGAACTTGCTGAATAGTCTAGGCTGGCTGTGAGTCTCAGAGATCTTTTTTGTATGTCTCTACCTTTCCCTCTCCCATGGTGCTGGGGTTGTGAGCGTGCACCACCATGCTACACCCGGCTTTTTTTTTTTTTTTTTTTAAGTGTGGATGCTAGGGGAATCAGCTCAGATCACAAGTAGTTTACCAACTGAGTGCTCCCACAGCCTCTGATTTGTATTTTATGAGGGTCTTTGGGCAACTGAGAGAAGAGAGACCCTGAAAGAATCCACAGAACCACCGTAAACAGTCAAATGCAGTCCTGAGACTCCCTCCTCTTCACAAGCGTGTTCTTCTTAGATCACTGTCTGGGCAGTGTCTGTGTACTGCGTGTGTTTATCACATGACTTCTCAGCTCTGGGTACTGCTTTCATTTCCTACCAGCATCTTACAGGCCACAACTGCTAAAATAAACACTTCTCAAAACAAATGCTTGGGTTTCCACTTAAACTCTCCTGCCTACTCTCTGTCACCTACACAGTGGTAAAACAGGAAACCTGTCTGTTATCCTAGATCTTTACTGTCCTTGAATCTATACATTAAATGTTTTCCTCTCACCTTCCTTCTTTCCTTCCTTCACTCCTTCCTTCCTTCCACTCTCTCTTCCTTCCTTTGGACCAGGACTCATTATGTAAGGGGTCTGAAATCACTGAAGGAAGACCCCAGACTCAGATAATATGTAAAGACAAAGGAGAAGTTATTCTGCAGAAACAGCCAGCATGTGGGGGTCAACCATTCTTCGAAATGGTGACCCTTATTAAAGGGAATTAGGAGAATTCTCTAGAGGGATTAGGTAATCTAAAATTTCATTGGTGGGTGCTAGGGGGTCACAGAGTTCAGCTTCTGATTGGCTTGTGCCAGGTGGTTAGTGGTTTGCATTCCCATGCCCTGAACCTTTAACCACAGGGTGAGATAGGGCTGCCCAGCACAGAAGACCCATCTTGAGATAAGATACTTCCCCATTTTTGTGGTTATCTGCAGGCTGTTCTTTGGGAGGGGGGGTTTATGACCTTGTTTCTGGATTTTATGGTCTGTTCCTGGAGCTGATGCCTTATGGCCTAGTTCCTTGGACTTATAGTTTGTTCATGGAGCTGGTGCCTTTATGGCCTTCTTTTTGAAATCAGGCCTTGTCCTTAAATGAAGACAAATGGGGTTTATATTGTCCTTTCAACTATGTAGCCCTGACTGGCCTGAAGCTCACTGTGTAGACCAGGCTGACCTTGAACTCACAAAGGCCTGTCTGCTGCTGCCTCACAAATGCTAGTGTTAAAGGCATGTACCACCACGTTCTCTTCAGTCAACAGCAAGAGGATCCCGCGTGCTATCTGTATCTGTAAGTCATCCCCCTTTGCTAGTCACACAGATACATAGTTTGGCTCCTGAGACCCCACACCTCTGAACTTCCTCATCTCTGTTCTGTGCTTGCTGAGCCTAACAACCCTAGAAACGTTTGGGAACTCAAGGCTTTCTCTTTTTTAATATGGGGCTAGCCTTTTTTTTTTTTTTGACTTAATGTATGCCTTATGGATGTTTTGCCTGCATGTTTGTGTGTTACATGTATGCAGTGCCTGTGGAGGCTGGAAGAGGGTGGGTGTCAGATCCCTTGGAACTGTAGTGATAGACAATTGTGTGTGTGCATACTCAGTCTAGAACCCAGGTCTTCCAGAAGAGCAGACACTGCTCCTAACTGCTGAGCCATCTCCCCAGGTGGGGCTAGTCGAGCATCAGTGATCCTCCTGCTTCAGCTGCCTGAGTGTTGAAATTACAGGGGCATGTGCATGTGCACGCACACGTGCGTGCGTGCGTGCGTGCGTGCGTGCGTGCGTGTGTGTGTGTTTATGGGGGTATCTGCTCTCTTACATTCTGGCTTATTTCCTTGACATAGGGTGTCTTTGCATATGGAGCACAAAAGTTTGGGCTGGCTGGCTTGCAAGTTCTCTTTTGTCCCCCTCCCCGCTCTCCCAGCCCCCTCCACACTCATTTTATTTGGCAAGCCTGGGGAACAGCACATGCCTCTCTTAATAATGCCTGTTGGCAATCCAAGGCCCTTTCTTGCACCTATTATGAACACACAGTCCTTTCTAAACAATGCACCTCCCAACCTGCCAGTGACCTGGGACCTCCCACCTGCACCAAGCTGCATGAACACCCTACTCCAACAGTGGGATGTTTCTCCTCTCCATGGCAACCATCAAACTTAGATTCTACTCACTCATATTCCAGTTATATCCAGATACAAAGGTAGGACAGATGATTTGGCTTGAACTAGTTTGGGGTGTATGTGCAATAAGGCAAACTGTTTCCTTGAGTAGACTTTTACGGGGAAAATTCTATATTTACCATCTTATGTCTACACATAATTGGGTGTGCATATGATTAAAATCAAATGCATTATGAGAAGGGACGTGTACAATAGAGAATGGTTAGATAACCTAATCTGTCAATCAAAATAGAGAACCACCCAAACTACCCTGTTTAACCAAACTCTTCTTTTTCTTGAGCCCTGTAAAAAGAAGCCTCAAACTATAATCAGGCACTTTGACTTGTGTGGTCAGTCTTCTGTCACTCTCAACAGTACATCTGACTGGTTTTTTTTGTTGTTGTTGTTTTTTTGAGACAGGGTTTCTCTGTGTAGCCCTGGCTGTCCTGGAACTCACTGTAGACCAGGCTGGCCTCGAACTCAGAAATCTGCCTGCCTCTGCCTCCCTCTGTGAGCTCTTATTTAATCCTTTGATTTAAGATGCTAAGAACCTGGAAATACACAGACCCAAATCCCAACCACAGGTTACACCAGCACCAGGGGTTACAGGCATCCACCATGCCCCAGGTCTTTTACATAGAGATTCAAATTCAGGTCCTCATGTTTGTACAGCAGGTGCTCCTGCCCACTGAGCCATCCTCTGCATCTGCATTGCTATAGGATGATTTCCAAAAGTCTGTTCTTTTTTTTTTTTTTTTTAAATGGCAAGGTCTCAAGTGTCCCAGGCTGTCTGTAACTCTGTATGTAACAGGGGATGACAAGGTCTCAAGTGTCCTAGGCTTCTGTAACCTTGTGTAACTGGGAGTGACCTTGAGTCTTGGGTAGGTCTACATCACCGTCAGGGTACTGGGAGTACAACAGCCTGAGTCTCAACATGCCCAGTAAATGAGATACAGGAGACAGGATTCAGGAATTCTTTCATTTGTAGCAGCAGAACTACATTCCCAGCCCAGCCTTTTAATCCCAACTTTTTGGAGGCAGAGCCTGGTGGATCTCTGAGTTCAAGGCCAGCCTGATTTACATAGGGAATTCCAGGACAGCCAGGGCTACACAGAAACCCTGTCTCAAAGACTAAGTACTTATTTATTTATTTATTTTGGCAAGTGTTGTTTCCTCTGGCCACTTCCTGCTGCCCGTATCTATTCTAAAATGGGTATTTGCTCTTTTTTGAAAAATGATACCATTCTGTCTATTTTATGCTGCTATTTAAAGTTTCTGTTCTGTTTGTTTGAAGTAGGGTCCCAAGTAGCTCGGGCTGGCTCAACTATTTAACTTAGGATGGCTTTGAACTCCTGACCTGTCTGTCTTCACCCCCCAAATGCTGCAATTACAAGTATATACCAATGTACTTGACTTTGCTATTTAAAACTTTTAGCATAAGCTTAAATGGCTGCAAAGAATTTATTATATATATTAAATCATCTGAATGTCCATACTATTTTGTACTATATAATCCATTTGAAGTTTACAGAAACAACATTAGTTTGTTTCATAGTTTTTTGGGCCTCAGACTATATATATTTATCTACAGAGTGCACACACACACACACACACACACCCACCCCTTTTCGGGGGGGGGGGTAGGGGACAGGCTCTCACACTGTAGCTCAGGTTATGCTGTGTAACTAATTCTTTGGGGGGTTTTCTTCTGCCCCCTTTGTACCTGAATACCCACAGGACATTTCTATACCTGGTGTAGCCCGTTTTTTGCTCCTGAACAACTGACACAGAGATCTGGCATTTTGATTAACAAGCTACAAGCACTATGACTGGGCAGCTATTCACCTATTCTAGTCCTCTAAGCTATCTCCTTCCCAGCCACATGGTTCTTTACCTTCAACCTGAGTCTCGCCTTGACTTGCTCTGCTCCATGTGTGGCCTCATGACGAATCCCTCGGCACCCTGCTCATTAAGACTCCTCCTGGACCCTCTTCCTCACGGCCACCTCTACCTTTTTTCTCATGCTCCTTCTCTCCACTTCCTCCCCCCTCCCTTCTTTCTCTCTCCTGGCTCAGGACCAGAAGTCTTGCCTTCTCTCTTCTCTGCTGACCAGCTCTTTATTATCCAATCAGAGACAATCAAGGAGCATTCTTTACACAACTCTGATCCAGGAGATGGTTCAATAATTACAACAATACTACTATCCGGACTGTAACCAGATCTCTGGGCAGAGAAATCAGCAACTGAATATACAGGGCACAAGACCAACCTCCAACAATCCTGGAATTCATTGTGTAGCACAGTCTGGCTTTGAACTCACAGAAATCTTGTTTGTTACAGCTTCCTGAGTGCAGGAATTACAGGCATATACCGTGCTTAACATTTTTTTTCTTTTTTTTCTTTCTTTTTTTTTTTTGTTTTTTTTCGAGACAGGGTTTCTCTGTGTAGCCCTGGCTGTCCTGGAACTCACTCTGTAGACCAGGGTGGCCTCGAACTCAGAAATCCACCTGCCTCCGCCTCCATAGTGTTGGGGTTAAAGGCGTGCACCACCACCCGACACCAGTCATAATTTATCATAATTTATCACAGCATCTCTGTGTCTCTTAGCACAGGAGGATATTCTCCTGTTTATCTCTGTTGGCTATTTCCAGCACTTTCCATGAGTTAACGAATTGTCATCTTTACAGCTGATACTATAATTCAGGGCAGCACATCTCTCAAAGGCCAACATCTGAGAGATGGGAGTTGTAAGTAGGGAACTGGGTTTATTTCAATGCTGCCAATCTTGAGAAGGTTTTTCCCCCCTTAAGACTCCATCTTGGAGGCTTAGGGGGCACAAGAAGTTTTCATAGGGAAAGAGAAGAGAGAAGGCTACTGTGAGTGCTTTATGGTTCATCCTGCCATGTGTTTTTTTCCCTTTACTGGGTTAGGAAATGGCCTTGCATTGTAACTCAGACCCCTTTAGCCTTCTCACATAGTTCTCTTCGGACAGAAGAACTAAAGGCTAAAATAGTGTTACAAAGGTCATTATGCATGCTGGATTTGTATTGCTACATCTAAAGAAAGATTAATTAGTGATGCATCTCTTCTGTTTTTTAAAGATCTGTTTTTATTTTTTGTGTCGGGGTGTTTTGGCCACATGTGTGTGTGCATTGCCTAAGGAAGCCAGTAGAGGGCAGCAGACACCTGGACTGGAGTTACAGATGTCTTGTGAGCCACCATGTGAGTGCTGGGAATCGAATCCAGGTCCTCTTCGAAGAGCAGACAGGAAGACATAGCATCTGGCCAACTCTCCAGGCCTAGCTGGTACATCTTAACCATTTAGGTGAGCATTCATTCCCTGTAGAATTTAGAATGCTGGGCCAGAGGAAGAGGCGAGTGAAGGTAGCTTTCAGATTTTAGACAACTTTCTATAAAGAGACCCATCACCCCAATTTTAGGGTAAGAAAATGTGTTGGAAAGGTTGAGTGCTGTGCCCAAGTCACATAACTGCCTGTCCCCAGAAGTGGCTTCATGACCAGTACCTGTACAATTACACATGTAGTTTGCTTTTCTTCCTTTAAAAAGGTTTAATTTTAAGTGAGTGTGTGAGTGTGAGTGTGTGTGTGTGTGTACACATCCTGAGGTTATCAGATTCCTCTGGAGTTGGACTTATAGATTGTTAAGTTGTTATTAATTACATGATGCAGATATTGGAACTCAGGCCCTCTACAAGGGCAGAGGGCAGCACACACTCTTTTTTTTTGTTTGTTTTTTGTTTTTTGTTTTTAATTCTTTTATTGGATGTTTTATTTACATTTCATATGTTGTCCCCTTACACCATTCCCCACCCACCCAGCAGCACACATTCTTTTGTTTGCTTCTTTTGGTTTGTTTTTGACAGAGTCTCACTGTGTAGCCCTAGCTGCCCTGTACCTCACTCTGTGGACCAGGCTGGTCTTGAACTCGGACACCTGCCTGCCTCTGCCTCCTGAGTTCTGGGATTAAAGGTGCAATACCATGCCCAGCTAGTCTACACTCTACACTCTAGCTGAATCATCTCTCCAGCCCCTCTTTTAAAAATATTTATTTATTACGTGTGTGTGCATGCTTGCATTCGAGTATGTTGTTTTTTTTGTGTGGTGGTCAGAAAGATAACCTGTGAAAGTCTACAATATGGGTCCTGGGGATTGAACTCAGGTCATTAGGACTGATGGCAAGTACTCTAACATGCTGAACCGTCTCACTGTCTCTAATTGAATTTATTTTATCTTTTTGAGACAGAGTCTCTCTAATAGCCTTGTCCCCAGTTTACCTATTTATTTATTATTATTATTATTATTTTTTAAAGATTTATTTATTTATTTTATTTATGAGTACACTGTAGCTGTCTTCAGACACACCAGAAGAGGGCATCCAATCTCATTAAGGATGGTTGTGAGCCACCATGTGGTTGCTGGGATTTGAACTCAGGACCTCTGGAAGAGCAGTCAGTGCTCTTAACCGCTGAGCCATCTCTCCAGCCCTTTATTTATTATTTTTAAAAAACTCTTTATTGGTTCTTTGTGAGTTTTACATCATGCACCCCAGTCCTACTCATCTCCTGTCCCCACATATCTGCCCTCTGCCCTTACAACCGCCCCACCAAAAGAGTAAAAACACACAAACAAACAAAAAAATAAACACAACAAAGAGAAGCATAGAAAACAGTTCATCGTGGAAACTGTCGTATGTCACAGTGTCCCACAGCCTATCCCTCTGTCCACACATCTTCACTTGCAAATGATCATTGCTGTGAATCATTGAACTGGTTTGAGGTCTCCGGCTTCTGTCACATTGTCAACATTGGGTCCTCACTGGGACTCTTGGTTATCCTGTTGTTGCCTCTGTCATGGAGATCCTGCGGCTTTGGGTCAGCAGGACTGCCCTTTCACACTACCCAACACAGTTCACAGATGATGTAGACTTTGGGTGGGCCAACACAAAGCTCTGGCTCTGGGTCTGGGTGGCAGCTGAGCTGGTCAGCCTGCTGGATCGCCTGTATTGTACCACGGGGTGAGCTGCTCTGGCCCCCAGGGCCGCCATCAGCAGGAGGCAGGGTCAGCGCTCTCACTCTCATGCCTCCAGGGCAGGCTCTCTTGCACCCATGCCTCCTCAGCCAGTCTCACTGCGCTGCCCAGTTGAGGCACGGGGCCCACTCTCCCAAGTGCTGCAACTGGGTCAACTTTCCCTCTCACCCCTTTGGAGTCCGCTCATCCATGCCTCTTCCACCACGGACAGCTCTACTGTGCTGTCTAGGGAAGGTACAGGGCCATTTTCCCAAGTGCCACAGTCAGTGAGGAGCAGGGCCAGCTCACCCGTTCTCATGAGGAGCCAGGGAGCCGAGGGCATCACTCTCGTGCCCAAGCCACTTCACCTGCGCCACCTCACAGCAGACGGGTGGTGGGGTCAGCTCTCTCACATTCATGCTCTGTGGCTGGCTCACGTGTGCCCCTGCCACCAGGGCCAGCAGCTCCACTGTGCTGCCCCAGCAAGGTGCAGGGCCAGGTGGGATCAGTTCTCCAGCTCACTGAAGCCAGTGAGGGGTGGGGTCAATGGGGCCTTGGCCGTTTATGTGGTCCCAGGTGGCTGCTCTGACCAGTGCCGTTCCCATGATCTCCAGTGGTAAAATGAGCTGTGACATTGACACTAACCCCTCCTGCTGCATGGCCCTCAGTGGCAGTCCAGGCTGGCAGTTCTCCATGGCCTCAGGTGCCTGGGCTGGCCACTCACAACAGGCTACTCCTCTCCATCCTCAAGTCTCCAGTTCCGTTTCTCTTCATAATGCTCAACCGGCTCCACTTCTGTCTCTCTCTCCCATCTGTCCACTACACACTGATACATTGTAGTGGCTCCTGCGCAGGTGGGCCATGTGGCTGGTGGGTCTCTGGGTGACCTCCTCTGCCCTGGAAGCATGGCATGGTGGCAGGGGGCCTCTAGGTGTCTACAAACTGCCTGGGTGGCATGGTGATGGATGGGTCTATGGATTTCTTCCATGTTCAAAGTTGCCTGGTGGCAGAGGTCCTCTGTGAGTCTACTGGCCCGCCCATGCTGGGTGGTAGCAGGCAGGTCTTGGACTTCTCTCCTCACCTGCGCTGTCCCCAGTTTATTTTTAATGTGACATAAAGACAGTTTTATTGAGATATGATTCTAGTTGGGTGTGGTCAAACATCCCGTAATACTGGGAAGGCCTAGGCAAGAGTGCCAAAGATCAAGGCCTGACCTCCATAGCAAGAACTAGGCTAGTACACCGTGCATAGCAAGACTTGACTCAACAAACAACACCCGCAAAGAAACAAAAATAGAGGTCTGATTCTCTCAGCAAAACATTCACTCATGTAAAGTATATAATCCAGCCTGGAGTGGTGCCATGTATTTATCCTTGGGAGACTGCAGCAGGAGGATTGCTACAAGTCTGAGGCTAGCCTGGGCTCCACAGCACTTGCTTGGTCAGCCAGGACAACACAATGAGACCCTGTTTTAGAAATCAATAAATCGCCGGGCAGTGGTGGCACAGGTCTTTAATCCCAGCACTTGGGAGGCAGAGGCAGGAGGATTTCTGAGTTCGAGGCCAGCCTGGTCTACAGAGTGAGTTCCAGGACAGCCAGGGCTATACAGAGAAACCCTGTCTCGAAAAACCAAAACAAAACAAAAAAAGAGAAAGAAATCAATAGATCGAACTAGGTGGAGATGCAGCTTGGTTGGTAGAATGCTCCTCCGTGCAGGACACTCCACGAAATGAGACTTCCTCCTGAAATCTCATGTTGGAAAAAGGAAAAGGTGCCACCCAGAGGGGAAACTTCCCTTACTGGAAAAAGATTTCACACAGTTCTAACTACTTATCCAACCACCTTTAAGAATGAGACTGGAGCCCAGACAATGAGGTGTTAATGGTGGGTGCAGCTTGAACTGGATTGCTGAGGAGTGAATATCCTGGGCCCTCTGTTTAAACCATAATCTCAGGTTAGTGCCCCAGCCTGCAGGGGACCCGACAAGACCCTAGGGAAGAGGGCGAAAGAAGGAAGAGACAAGAGACACAAAGGAGGAGGGCAAGTCTAGGGTTCTGATCAAGTTCTCTAACTTTAATTTCAGGCGGCAGGTTATAAAGACACAGCAAAATGGGAAGTTTAGGCAAGGGTCATTGCTTAGGGCTATCCCACTATTGACTCCTCATTGTCTAAGATCATACCACCTTCGAATCCTCATTGCCCAAGTCCATCCCACTGTCGTAACCGGCTCCCAGGAAATATCAGACGTTCTTTAAGTTCCTGGGGCCTGAGACCGGAGAACGTCCTTTCTTAACCTTGTATTGACTAGGCTTTCTCCAGAACAGCAGTTAATTTCCTGGGTTTGGCTCCATGCAGGTTAGGACAGACTGGTGTGGGTCACTGGAGCCCTCTCCCTTTCCCCAGTGTGTCCTCACCAAGCACATCTCCCGTTTCTGCTTTTTACTGTTAATTGGGCTTCTTGTTTTGTTTTTGTTTTTCGAGACAGGGTTTCTCTGTTCTCTGTGTAGCCCTGGCTGTCCTGGAACTCACTCTGTAGACCAGGCTAGCCTCGAACTCTCGAACTCTCGAACTCAGAAATCTGCCTGCCTCTGCCTCCCAAGTGCTGGGATTAAAGGCGTGCGCCACCACCGCCCGGCTAATTGGGCTTCTTAAGGATGGATGGCCAAACATGGCTTTTTTGGTACACACTGTACAAGTCTGTAAGGAGTGGTGTGAGCCTGTGATGAAACTCTCGGGAGGTGGAGGCAGGAAGATCAGAAGTTCAGGGCTATCATCCACGACTGCATAAGGAGGGTGAGGCCAGCCTGGGCTACACATGACCTTGTCTCAAAAAATAAAAAGAAAGAAGAAAAGTCATGACTTTTGCGTTAGGAGTCAAAGAAGTGGGCTGATTCAGCAATGGAAGTCTTGGTGTGTGAGTGTGTGTGTGTGAGTGTGTGTGTGTGTGTGTGTGTGTGTGTGTGGTGTGAGGGAGGGCTGAAGGAGAGAGTTTCTTCTTAATGAGAAAGGCGGTGTTTAGGCAGATATTGGCTGGGTGGGGGTGGGTGGAAAGAGAAAAGAAAAAGCTGTTGCAGGTTTAGCAGGGGGAGTGTCAGCCCTGTATTGCGGGAGGGGCTTTTGGGGTGTGCAAGTCCATAGCTCTTTAAAAGGGAATAGCTATGGGTCCTGGCTCCTTAACGCCCCTGCCTCTTTCCCCTGGCTTCAGACTGTCCTTTTGAGGTTGTGAAATACAACTTTCTCTTTAACACAGGTGATCCTGGGCCTTGCCTAGCCAAGGGAAACCCTGGCTGTTTTGTTTTTTTTTATCAAAAGGAATTTATCTTATCACTGAGCAAGCCATTTGAAAAAGGGGTCACTGATGAATGACCATGGAATTTCAAGTTCTAAGACAGTGCTCTTATGATACTTCCTCCTTCCTCAAACTGAGTGTGTTACCAGGGTTACCAGGGCTGGGCCCCACTGCTGACTATGTGGGAGGGAATCCATTCTTAATGGTCTCCAAGCTTGCTGACTGCTAACTAGCTAGGGACTGCGGGAGGTTAGATAAGGGAGTAACAACTCACTTGGAAAGCTGCTGGGAGCAGCAGAGGCAGACCAAGTCTCAGAAGCAAGGACTGGGGCCAGGTGGGTGGGGAGGAACAACTTCAGGCCACATCAAGCGTGAGCTAAGGGCTCGAGAGACAATGATGACTTTCTGTCTGTCACCCCCTCCACACATCAAGAAGCAGATAACAGGTCGGTAGGTGTTAGGTAACTCTCCTTTTGGGGGTCCATGTGAATGCACTACCTTCTTCACTGGCCTGGTGTGTTGGGCCTGCTTTTTCTGATAAGGTTTAAGTGTGCTTTCCTTTTGTAAAGCACCCTGCTGTGTTCCTGTGGTGCCTCTCCTGTGCAGATGTGAGACATTTATCAGTCTGTGCCTCATGGTTGGTACTAGAGAGGTTGTGGTTTCAATCTGCACGACCAGATCTTTGGGCCTCCCCCTTTTGCATTCAGAATGGAATCACCTGTGGGGCTTGTAAAACCGGAGTCTCTGGGGAAAGCCTGATTAGCATAAGCACTGTCCCACCCTGGGAGGGACAGAGGGCACAGCCAGGCTACAGCCAGGCTCTACTTCTCTCCTCTGCCTTCACTTTCTTTAGTTTTGGTTTCTATTTTCTTTAGTTTTCGGGCTGGTGCTTGCAATCAATCCCAGAGCCTTGCGCCTTCGAGTGTGTGCTTTACCAGTGAGCTGCCCCATACTTGCGGCTCTAATTTTTTTTTTTTTCTCGAGACAGGGTTTCTCTGTGTAGTCCTGGCTGTCCTGGAACTCACTCTGTAGACCAGGCTGGTCTCGAACTCAGAAATCCGCCTGCCTCTGCCTCCCAAGTGCTGGGATTAAAGGCGTGCGCCACCACTGCCCGGTATGCAGCCTCTAATTTACAAACATTTTAAACTCATCTTTTTTTAAACACAAAATTAAACAAAAACACCTGCTTTTTCAGCAGAATGTAATATTAAAGGCTTGTGCAGAGGCAAGGGGATCTCTGTGAGTTCCAGGTTAGCCTGGAACTAACTCACTCTCTCTCTCTCTCTCTCTCTCTCTCTCTGTGTGTGTGTGCGCGCGCACACACACACACACACACACACACACACACTGGGGATTGGACCTAGTGCTTCCTGTATGTGCTCTGCCACTGTGTTATAGAACATAATTTGTTCTAAAGCTTCTTTCTGACTCAGGGTTTCTCTATGTAGCCCTGGGTGTCCTGGAACTCTGTGTAGACACAGCCTCGAATACAGAGATCTCCCTGCCTCTCCAGTGCTGGGATTAAAGGCATGCACCATCATGCCCAGCTGTGAAAAAGCTTTCTTATCTCATACCAGTGTTTTTCCTTCCAAGTACCTTTCTCTAGATTTCCTTATCTACCTGTGGTTTTCAGAATAAATTAATTCTGAGGAGAGGCAGGATCTGGAGTACTACTTATTTCTAGTAGACAGTCAAGAGACCTGTTTGTCTAGAAATTGCACTGAAGAGCCAGTCTTGGTGGCTCATGCCTGCAAGGTCAGGGCCATGGACTGCACAGTGAGTTCCATGCCATGTAAAACCCTGCCTCACCCCCTCCTTCCCTCCCTCTCCCCCTCCCCCACCAGAGGGAGAGGGAAGGTGGTAATGAATGAATGTCTATAGTTCTTTGTTAATTTTTTGTTGTTTATATTTAATTAATTAATTAAGCATGTGGAGTACAACAGACACAAGGTCAGAGAGTAATTTGATGGAGTTTTCTCCTACCACATTGATGATTGACTGATTGACTGGTTGGTTGGTTGAGTGAGTGAGTGAGTGAGTGAGTGAGTGAGTGAGTGGAGGGTAACAGACACAATGTCAGAGGGTAACTTGCAGGAGTTGTTTCTCTCCTTCTACCATGTGTATTTTTGGGGATTGGACTCAGGTCTTAAGCCTTGCTATCAGACACCCTTACCCACTGAGTCATTTTACCAGCTCTTCAGTTTCGTAGTTTCTAGAAGCTTGTCTGGTAAGTTAATTACACATTAACTTGTGGCCACCTGAAATCTGGACACAAGTGAAATCAGCTTGACTTTGTCTAAATTTGTATTCGTTTCCCAGCAGTAGCTCATTAAAAAACAAACAAACAAACAAACAAACAAACCTCTTCCCCCCCCCTAAAAAAGGTGGTGGTACACACCCTTAATCTCAGCACCTGGGAGACAGAGACAGTTAGATCTTTGAATTTGAGGCCAGCCTGGTCTACAGAGTGAGTTCCAGGACAGCCAGGGCTACACAGAGAAACCCTGTCTCGAAAATCAAACCAAAAAACCCCAAAACAAAACTCAAGAATAGTCATTTGTTATTCTGCTTTACAATAAACAAAGAGAGCAGTGTTATGTTCTCTAATTAGATCACCGAAGTGAACCACAGACTTCTCAAAACTGTGGTTACCAACTAAAAAGACCTATTGAAAAGTTGAAGTTTAGTAAATTTTGTGTGTGTGTGTGTGTGTGTGTGTGTGCAATTTTGTAGCAGTGGGGCTTAGAGTGCTTAGCTGTGATGGGGCACTTGGGAGGTGGAGGCAAGGGGCTCGGATTGTGTCCTTTACATATCGGCACAGATTGGTCCCAACTTCATCATCCTTCTGCCTCTTTTTTTGTTGTTTGTTTGTTTTTTGTTTTTCGAGACAGGGTTTCTCTGTGTAGCCCTGGCTGTCCTGGAACTCACTCTGTAGACCAGGCTGGCCTCGAACTCAGAAATCCGCCTGCCTCTGCCTCCCAAGTGCTGGGATTAAAGGTGTGCACCACCACCGTCAGGCTGTCCTGCCTCTTGAGTGCAGGGATTACAAGTATGTTCCCCGCTAACACTTTTGTTTGTTTGTTTGTTTTTGAGACGGGTCACAAGGTGCATGAAATGTTCTTGTTCTTGAACTTGCTCTGTAGCTGAAGTTGACTTTGACCTCCTGACTTTGTGACCTTTACTCCTAAATGCTGGGATGACTTCTGTGTGCGGTGGCTCCTTCCTTCCTTTCTCTCCTCCTCTTGTGTGTGTGTCTGTGTGTGTGTGTCTGTGTGTGTGTGTGTCTGTGTGTGTTTGTCTGTGTGTGTGTGTCTGTGTGTGTGTTTGTGTGTGTGTGTGTCTCTGTGTGTCTCTGTGTGTGTGTGTGTGTCTGTCTGTCTGTGTGTGTGTAGTGTGTGTATATGTATGCATGCATGTGAGGATGTGCTTGGCTGTGTGTGTGTGTGCACACCTGTGGAGGTCACAGGTAGGTTTTGAGTATCTTCCTCTTTCTTCACCTTTAAAAAAGGATTTCTTTATTTTTTAAATTGTATGTGTGTGTGCACACGTGTGTGCGCCCATGAGTGCAGGTGCACTCCCAGGCCAGGGGCATTAGATCCTTTGGAGTTGCATCACAGGCAGCTTGCTGAGAGCCTCCTGCTGAGGATGCTGGGAATTGAACTTGGGTCTTGACCGCAGAACCCTCCCTCTAGCCCCATCACCTTATCTTGAGACAGAGTCTTTTCACTGAACCTGAAGCTTGTCATTCTGTTAGACTGAGCGGTCCAAGGTCAGGCCTCAGGACCAGCCTGCCTCTGCATCCCCAGGCCTCCAGTGCTAGTGTTACTGGCTTTTACATTGGTATTGTGGATCAGAGCCCAGGGCCACCAGTGCTTGTATAGCTAACAGTTTACCCACTGACCCACCTTTCTTTTTAGAAAGATAAAATATATATACATATATATATGTATATATATTTTGGTTTTTTCAAGACACGGTTTCTCTGTGTAGCTCTGGCTGTCCTGGAACTCACTCTGTAGACCAGGCTGGCCTCGAACTCAGAAATCCGCCTGCCTCTGCCTCCCAAGTGCTAGGATTAAAGGTGTGTGCCACCACCGCCCGGCCTGATAAAATAATAATTAAAAAAAAGGATTTTGTAGTTTTTAATACATATGGTACTTTTTTGAGAAATGGTTATAATTTTTTTGTTTTGTCTTTTTGAGACAGGGTTTCTCTGTGTAGTTCTGGCTGTCCTGGAACTCACTCTGTAGACCAGGCTGGCCTCGAACAATTTATTAACTTTTAATGAGCAGCCTTGTGATTTTCCATGCTGAGGGTCTGAAGCTTCAGCAGAGGACTGGAGAACCGTTTCTCCTGAAGACATGGGATGAGGTCATCTTTTTCTGTTTCTTTGCTGTGCTCTTTGGTTTGAGCATGGGGTCCACGAGCCTCAGGTCCACTTCTAAGTTGGTGCATCTGCCTTGAAACAAAAGAAACAGCATTGCATCTGAAAGCTTGACTTATATAGACATTGTGCCCAGGATCCTTGTCCCCTGGGTCCCTCAGTAACACAGTGAGACCCAGAAGTGGGAACTGAACTTAAGTCAGTCAAAAAAAACCCCTTTGAAATGAATTGCCTATCACATTATTAACTTTGTGGACAACACTGTGTGCTCACTGCTTCCTGGGGTAGTGACTTAGAGCATGAGAGTAATTTCTACAAGAAATTATGAAATACAGAGGTCTTCCAGTGTGATTCCTTTAAAAGTTAATTGGTGGATCGGAAACGTGCTTTTGGATTATTGTTTATTATTGGTAATATGTAAAATGTTTGAATGCTGTCAAATTTGGAAAAACCAGCCAAATACCGTAGAAATATAGGAAGCAAGATTCCAGGGTACTTAACACTTGTCTGTGCAGTGTCTGGTCTTAAATACACTTTGAGCAGGTGATGGTCTTTAAGAATATTGTTTCTATCAGTCCTACAGTGGCCTTAAGAGAGTCCTGGAGTTTGAAGCTGGTCCAGCCTGTAGAGGAGGTCGAGGCTTGGGTGGGGATCTGTCCCTGGTTTGCCTTCTGTGCCTATGACAGTCTCCTGCTTAGGCATCTTCATCAAAACCCATCGCTGAGAGAAGACAGAAAACGAGATACGGCAGGAACCTGGAGGTAGAACTGAGGCGGAGGATGTGGAGGAACACTGAGTACTGGATCACTCTGGTTTGTTCAGTTTGCTTTCTTATAAAACCGGGGCACATCTGCCTGCCCGGGGGTAGATCACTGAGAGTAGGCTGGGGCCTCCCACAACTATCATTAATTAAGAAAATGCCACATAGATTTGCCTACAGGCTGGTCTTATGAAAGCAACGCACCAGTTGGCATCCCCCGTTTCTAGATGACTAGATCATGTCACTTTGACCAAACAAACTAGCCAGGACCGTACCTGAGCTGAGGAAAGGGCAGCTGAGGGGTAGGTCTAGAGCTTGGGGAGTGGCCAGAGTATGGGAAAGACATATCTGGGGAGCTGAGATGTCAGGGAAAATGGCTTGGGTTGGAGGCTTAGGGGTCTAGAAGACAGGGGTAGGGCATTGGGGACTGGCAGTGAAGGCCCTAGGCATGGAGGGGGTGGGGTTAGAGAGGGATCAGGTCATGAGGTTGGGAGATGGCTTTGGGGAGAAACTCTTCATGAGGGAAATCTAGGGAAAGGCCATAATGAGAACAGAGCTTTCTGGACCAGAAACTCATGCCCCAGAAAACCGATGTCTTAGAGTTAGGTGGGGAGGAAGAAGGACTTTATGCCATGGCTAAAGAATGGAGTGGAGGGGGCTTTGCACACAGGTCACCTTCTCCGTTTTAGGAGTTTGGGAGGCTCCAGGTACAGAGCAGAAATAATGAAGGAGCAGAATGGGCTCGGAGAGGAGAATATTCCTGTCTTTTCTGGGACCAGGTGGATATCTTCTAGGAATTGGGTGTTGTTTCTTTTCTTTTCATGGTCTGTTTTTAGTCATGGTGGCTGGTAGGTGTCTGCAGTCTTAAAGGGGAGAGAGAAAGAGTAGGCGAATCCAGGTTAAGTTAACCCTGTATTACAGTTCGAGACAGGTAATTCTTAGTGATCACTGAGTCTACATAAAGAGCCGAATGGCTGAATTGAAGGCCAAGGCAGGCCTGGTGATGGATAAAGGCACTTGCCTTCAACCCTGACGACCCGAGTTGGATCCCTGGACCCCACATACAAGAGAACTGACTCCCCTAAGTTGTCCTCTGGCCTCCACAGGCACATCTTGGTGTGCAAACCCTCCACACTCTTCTCACTCACTCACTCACTCACTCATTCACTCACTCACTCACTCACTCACTCACTCAGTCACTCACTCAGTCACTCACTCAGTCACTCACTCACTCACTCACTCACTCACTCAGTCACTCAGTCAGTCAGTCAGTCAGTCAATCGATCAATAAAATGACTTTGGAACATGGAACAAACATATATTTTGTTTTTTCTTAAATTTTTTACTTTACTATTTTATGTGCATGGGTATTTTGCCTGCATGTATATCTGTGAACACTTTTGTGCTTGGTGTCCATGGAGACCAGAAGAGGATGTCAGATCCCTTAGATCAGAAGTTACAGGTAGTTGTGAGCCACCATGTGGCTGCTGGGATTTGAACCCAAGAAGAGCAGCCAGCCTATCTTTCCAGCCTGTTTTCTTGTTTGTTTTTTTTGGTTTTGTTTGTTTGGTTTTGAGTGCTAGAGAGGTGGTTCAGAGTTAACAGCACCTCCTGCTCTTCTGGAAGTCCAGAGTTCAATTTTTAGCATCCACACTGGGATACTTATAACCATCTGTATCTACAACTCCAGGGGATCTGATGCCCTCTTCTGGCCTCTGTTAGCAACTACACTCACATGCACATACCTTCTACATAGAAATATGCATAGTTAAAAAAAGGTTAAGGCAGCAAAAAGGACAGACTATGAAAACAAAAGATGTTCAGCCTTCACATCTTGTCCCAGGGACCCATTGGATATCTGCAAGGCCACTGAAGAGTCAGTACGAACCCCAAGTGATGGCATATGCCTTTAATGCCAGCATTCTGGGAACAGAGTCTGGCCAGCCTGGTGTATATAAGGAGTTCCAGGCCAACCAGGGCAACCCTGTCTTCAAACAAAAAACCAAAGGCTGAAGAGATGGCTCAGTGGTTAAGAGCCCTGGCTACTCTTCCAGAGGACCCCAGTTCAATTTCCAGCACTCACATGGTAGCTCACACCTGCCTGTACTCCAGTTCCAGGGCTTCTGACACCGTCACACAGATGCAGGCAAAACACCAATGCACAGAAAAGAAAAATAAATTAACAAAACAGAAACAACCAACCAATTCTTTTTTTTTTTTTTGAGACAGGGTTTCTCTGTGTAGCCCTGGCTGTCCTGGAACTCACTCTGTAGATCAGGCTAGCCTCGAACTCAGAAATCTGCCTGCCTCTGCCTCCCAAGTGTTAGGATTAAAGGTGTGCACCACCACTGCCTGGCCAAACAACCAATTCTTTGTTTTGTTTGTTTTGTTAGTACACTGTAGCTGTCTTCAGACACCCATATGAGAGCATTAGACCTCATTGCAGATGGTTGTGAGCCACCATGTGGTTGCTGGGATTTGAACTCATGACCTCTAGGAGAGCAGTCAGTGCTCTTAACCACTGAGCCATCTCACCAGCCCCCAACCAATTCTTTTTTTTTGGTTTTTCGAGACAGGGTTTCTGTGAGTAGCCCTGGCTGTCCTGGAACTCACTCTGTAGACCAGGCTAGCCTCGAACTCAGAAATCCGCCTGTCTCTGCCTCCCAAGTGCTGGGATTAAAGGCGTGCGCCACCACCGCCCGGCCCCAACCAATTCTTAAAACAACAAGAATCACTGTTGGGCTGGAGAGATGGCTCAGCGGTTAAGAGCACTGACTGCTCTTCCAGAGGTCCTGAGTTCAAATCCCAGCAACCACATGGTGGCTCACAACCACCCATAATGAGATTCGATGCCCTCTTCTGGTGTGTCTGAAGACAGCTATAGTGTACTCATAAATAAAATAAATAAATCTTTAAAAAAAAAAAAAAAACCTTTAAAAAAAAAAAAGAATCACTGCATTTCACAGAAGTGGCCTTCAAGACCAGGAAAAGTAATTTAGGTAACCATCATAACACCCGGCAGAGGTGCTGTTCTCTGCCAAGCATGTGACTTACAAAATAACTCATCTTTAAGCCAGCTAAGAGCTGGTAGGCCTGGAAGGCGTATTTGTTTGTCTTTAGGAGCTTGAAGGGAGAGGCTGACTAGAAAAGGCTCTGATTCTGCTCTGACATACTGCCTAATGTCAGAGGCGATTTAGGATCCGTACTAAAAGCAGTTCATGGAATGAGCTCCTCAGTAACTGCCCTTGGGTGTTGTCTAGCTTTGTAAAGTGGCCAAGCGTTAGGGTCTGGTTGTGGGACAAGGACTTGAGCTTGGGTATGGAGGAGGGTCAGGGCACAGGTGTGTGTGTAAGTGTAGAGGCACACTCAGCGTTTAAACTACAGAAATTCCATCAGTATAGGAATGTTCCTACTAAGGGATATTTTGAATAGGAAAAAAAAAGACAAACAAACAAATAAAAAACCAACTAAAACAATGTAAATGTGCATTAAAAGAATGTCCGCACTGCCCAGAGAAAGATAGTCGTAATATTTCTTAGCTAGGACCTTATTTAGCTATGAAGCAAATGGGTAGTTTCCCTATGTACTTACAAACTGAATGGATCTGGACTCTTCTGTATCTGTGGGGGTTAATGTTAATGTAGGCAGCAGAGCACGGATGGGAAGCAGGGTGCTAAGGCACCACCTATGTGGAGTTAGGACTGTCTATAGGAAAACTACATGAAGGCCTGAATAGACACAGTTTTTGAAATGAGTGCACAATCGAAACTGGGTTTACCTCAAGCTGCCAGAACTAGATCTAGCGATGGGAGTTACACGCCTCCATATACCTGCAACAGCGGGTCTTTCTGTCGACTGCTGCAGCCTCTTTGCCTGACTGCAGGTTAAGATCTAGGAGAAACAGTGCCAAGGCACTGTTGGCATAGTTAAGATTCTTCCAACGTACTCAATCATTTGAAGAAGCAACAGCATGACTAATTTGAGAAAAGCACAGGTGGTTGATGGGGTGGTGCAGCCAGTTGGGAAGTGGGGGAAGTGCTGGTGTTTGGAGATTTGTTCTCCATGCTGGCAGAACTTGTGGCCTGGGAAGCCCTGCATGTTAAGAGGAGTAGAGGGGTTGTTGGAGTGGGAGACTGGGCAGACTGGAGACACGGGGAGGACCAAGGGGACCAGAAAGAGCTGGTCGTGTGGAGAGGAGTGAGGACTCTGGAAAGCCTCTAACAGTCCCCTCTCTGCATCACATCTTCCAGGGGCTTTCGGTGCATTTGATTAGCTGCATGTACTCCAAAGATTTAGACTCCCTGTGTTCTTTTATGGAACAGAACTTAAACTTTGGACAGGATAGACTTTGTGAGGCTCATCCGGCTCCACAGACCCAACTCTGTGCAGCGGATCAGGTGCTATCAAAAAAGAGAGGTGCAGAGTGGCAAAGTCACCTGTTGCTAAGTCGTCACAACAGAGGTGGACTGTGGGTAGCCAGTTCCAGAAGCTGATAGTGGCAGTCTGTGGAGGAAGCCTGAGTGTGGGCCAGGTGAGTGAGGGTTCATGCAGGAATTGCTCCCATGAAATGACATGGAGTTGCACTTGCTACTGCCCCCACATCATTCCTCCTACACTCCTGGTGTGCGTCAGAGCATGAAAGTACTCATGGGTCACCACCCCATGGGGACACAGGGCTCTCCAGGAAGGCTGGAACAGGACCTGCAGGCTGTCAGGCCCGCAGAGGTCTTTAGTCAAGCCCAGGTAGGACCACTAGCTCACCTCCAACTTCTTCTGTCTCTCAGACTCATGGAGCCCAGGCTAGCCTCAAGCTCGTTTTTTAGCTTAAACTGATCTTGAACTCCTGAACCTTCTGCGTCTGTCTTCTAGGTATTGGAACTGTAGGTGTGCAACACCAAGCCAGCTCCCTCCATTTAAGATAGGATCTCACTATGTAGACCAGGCTGCCCTCAAAATCACAGAGATCCCACTGCCCCCATCTCCCAAGTGCTGTACCAATAAAAATTGTGTTCTACCACACCTGGCAAGCCCAGCTCTTAAAAAATTTTTTTCTAGTTTTTTTTTTCTTTTCTAGAAACCAGTTGTAGGCCTGAGGTCAACACAGGATAAGTAGGTTACTCTACCAGGTCCATAGCTCTATTTTCTCCTGAATATGACTGACGTGATGAACATTTGTATTTCCTGTAATGGAGAAGAGGCAAAGCGATGCAAAGCTGTGTCTCTTATAACAGAGAAGAGGCAAAACAGTACACATCTGTATTTCCTAAACAGAGAAGAGGTAAAGCAGTGCACATCTGTATCTCCTATAACAGAGAAGAGGCAAAACAGTACACATCTGTATTTCCTAAACAGAGAAGAGGTAAAGCAGTGCACATCTGTATCTCCTGTACAGAGAAGAGATAAAGCAGTGCACATCTGTAACTCCTATAACAGAGAAGAGGTAAAGCAGTACACATCTGTATCTCCTATAACAG